>NC_143580.1:139055606-139208333 GCF_048544385.1 Mastigoproctus giganteus
ATAATCTCCATGAATTGATTACTTTTGTCAGTGGGGAACACTCATTATCTGTATAAAACAACTACATGTAATTTATGCTTCTTTCTTCTATCAGTGCACAGGCTTCCAAACATGCGAATGGATCCAAAACTGATACTGTTGTGAATGCTGTTTTGGTATTACCTACATCTCCCATCTGTTTTGCTTCCAGCTAACGTCACACATACACTGGCAGAATCATGTGCTTTCACCACAGCACTAAAACAAATAGAACACATTGCTACCTGAGAGAAGTGACAAAACTCAAAAATTTTCATTTTTAAGTTATATAGCACAGTTAATTGCAAAATGGGTAATTAACTGTGCCCTTTCGTATCAAGACAAGTATCAAAAGTAAAATTAATAATGAATGGTAGAGAGATATGTCCCTATTCCTATAGGCTGCACTTTACAATGCACAAACTAGAACATCATTTATCAGTTGTGTTGTATAAGTGCTAGTCTTATTTTATAAATTTTATGTATTTATATGTCTAATTTTTATTTACAGTTCTCTTTCTTCACATCACATTTTGAATTACAATCTTTTTTTAGCCTCAGTAATTCAGGGTGATCAGGAAACGTTTCAAATAAATATGGGGATTTAAAAATTAGTACTTTGAGGATTGCTGTTCACTTCTAATAAAATATTACTGTTGCTATTTAGATTTAGTAATTCAAGGCGATCAGAAAGCATGTTAGGTAGAAGGTGGGGAGATTTAAAATTTAGTAATAGGTAAGGGTTACTATTCACTTTTAATCCATGATAATTGTTGCTTATTGAAATATTACAGTACTATTTAATTATATCATATTTTAGGGTTTGTGAATGACAAATCTTTAAAGCCTTTTCCGGAAAAGTGTTATTTTTGAGTTGTATTCCTTCACGTGAACAATATATACTATCTACAGTTCATAACACAGATCACTGCTCTTAGGGAACTTAAGTGCAAGGAATGCTTCGCACCCTGATCATCCTGGTTTCCGCCATATCGTGTTCCAACTAATCCCATTATACAAAGCAATGGTCAGGCCACACCTAGAGTACTGTGTACATGTCTGGAAGCCTCATTTTAGGAATGATGTAGAGATTCTAGAACGAGTACAAAGAAGGGCAACAAGATTGGTGAGGGGAACAAAGGGGTGCTCTTACCAAGAAAGGCTTAAGTTCTGCAAATTGCAGTGCCTGGAGAGTAGGCACCTGCGAGGTGATCTGATCGAGGTGTATAAGGCCTTGAATGGGTTGAGCAAGCTGAATGCTGGTGGAATTCTTCGTCTTGCTCAGACTAAGAACTTGGAATCTGAGGGGGCACAGTTTCAAATTGAGGAAAGATAGTTGTAGAATAGATGTGCGGAAATTTGCCTTTAGCCAGTGGGTAGTTGATTGGTGGAACAAGCTTCCATCTTTTGTTGTGGAAGCTAATAGCCTAAATAAATTTAAGGCTGAGCTGGACAGGCATTTGGAATGAATAGAGGGATGAAATGGGAGGGTTTTTTTTTTTTGGCTGATGCTGCCTAAGCTTGCTTTCTTGCATTGTATACCTCATATATCTTCAAATATATATATATCTTCAAAAAAATATATCTTCAAAACCCTGGATGAAAATTTGCTTTTGTTGGATTCAAGGCTATAATGGTATTCTGGGAGGTGAATGTGCTGATCTTTCATCAAAAACTCTTTCAAATCTCAAATTTATATGAAATTCCATTTCCACTCATAGACTGTAAACATACAAAACAGATTCGAAAGATCAGTAACAACCTTTCAACCTTAAGAAAATCAGACATGAAGAAACTATCATTGCATGTGGAGAAATCATTATTGCACTGTAATGCATACCTATCTAATGCATTTTTACCTGAAAACAGTAAGAGCTCCTTATTGTCACTGTCCACTAACAGTGAAATGCATCCTTTGTGGGTGTCAGTATCGAGCAACAGTGTTCATTTCCAACATACTTAGTATCTCATAGCAAATGACTCCATTATAACAGAGTAATTCAAGTAATAACTTAAAGAAGATACAATTATTGATTTTAATCAACTCTTTTATTTACTATGCTGTCTTTATTGACTAAATTGGTAACAGGTACATTCTGGCCTTGCACCATCAAAAACATCAACATCAGTGCTGTAACATATGAAGTCATATGCTACCCTATTAGACACATAATTGAGTACATTTTTTTGTTTATTGGTTATATTTTTATTAATTTTTTATGGAGTAGTGTGGATATGTATTGATGTCCTCATGTTAGCACATTTGTATCAGTTGATTTTTGTCGTGTAGCAGAAATATTGATTTTCAGCAAATTAGTTATGGCAACTGTTCAGGGAGCGTTATGAAATGTCATTGGTTGACCTTATAGTTGATTTCAAGTATCAATAAATTGACCACTGTTACTATTTGGCTTTAATGATGATGGCCATTTTTATAGGTTGTTTATTGTACTTTTTTTTTACTTATTTATTTTTCATAGGTTTCAGCAAACATTGGACTTAGCTTGGTTTGTTTAGTGTACCTTACATTGTTGACAGTCATTTATAGACTGTATAAATAATATTAATTTTATGCTTTTAGTGATTGCTTGCATTAAGAGTGATATAAATGCAGGATTATAAATGAATTGTAAACTGCTTCTGAAAGTTTGGGTTAACAACACACACACACACACACACACACACACACACACACACACACACACACACACACACACACACACACACACACACACTTTTATATTTATTTATATTATTATTTTTATTGTTATCATTATTATTATTCTTTTTATCTTTAGCTTGGAAGAATTGTTAATTGACAACATTGGTTTGGGCAGCATTTCATTTCCTGATGTTCAGCCAACAAAGAAAACAACACTCTTTCCTCGGCTGAAATTCTTATCTCTAACTTCCAACAATTTATCTGAAGTATGTTGCAAACATTATGTTATTTAACCTTTCTTTACCTCTCAAATAAACTTTAAATATTCATGTACTTTGTATCAGTTATGAAACTTAAGTTTCTACTAGCTAGATTTACTAGTACATCAAGTAAATTTTCTATATTGATCTCTGCACCATGAAGCCAAGGTTGTTATGATTGTAAGAATGTTTGAGGGGGGGGGGGGAGTAGATAGTACTATGATGTTTTTTTCTTCAAGATTAGCTGAAAAATGATCATTGTATAAAGTTTGTTTTTGAACAATGCACCTGCCAGCATCATCTACTTGAAAAGCCATTATGGACTGGAGACTAGCCAAACACAGCAGGATGTAACATCAAGCTGGGAGTATTATAAAATTTTATCATTTGACTTTTGAATTGATTCCAAGAAACCAAAACAGCACAAAAAATACAATAGTAGTAGTAATGGCAAATGATGCAAGAAAGCAAGCTTATATAGCATCAGCCAAAAAAAAAAAAAAAAAACCACTATAAATTCCACCCATCCATACCCCCCCCACGCAAGAATTTGTCTAGTTCTTCCTTGAATTTATTCAACCCATCCACTTCCACAACAGATGGAAGCCAGTTCTAACATCAACCACCTGCTGGCTGAAGGCAAACTTCAACACATCTAACCTGCAATTATCCTCCCTCAATTTAAATTTATACCCCCCCCCCCTGATGTGTATAGTCTAAGCAAGTGGAAGAATGCCATTGACATTCAGCTTACTCAATCCACTCAAGGCCAAGGTCAAACTTTGCAAAGAGATGACTACCTTTTGGCTTTAACTGCTCAATGAAACTGATATCTGAATGTTACATTGTTAAAACATGAGTTCTTTATGGGCACAAGATGATGCAAATCAGATCAGACCATACATCAGAATACTCTTTTCCAAAGAAGATTTTATGTTTGCCAACTAACATTAGTAGAACAGTTATAAATTCCAGATACCAGTGAAAGTTTTACATTCCATTCACTACACTATAGGAGATGCAGGGACTTGGCTTAAGAATATTGCACTTAGCCAAAAAAAAATTAGTGTGGCCAGTTTCAGCTTGCATCCCAATTCTCACTGAATCCATATACTCTGCAAATGTGAAATCTATTGGAGTCATTCCTTCCTTTCTGCAGAAATGGCATCAGTTTGATGTAGTGTGCGAATACATTACAGAAGCATTGTCACTATAAAAGCCTCTATGCTATCAGAAACAACACTGATAGGTTAGTGGAATCATGACAAGATCCTGAGGCTAGTAGTCTTCCTTCCTTGAGCTGTTGGTATGCAAACCAGCAGCTCAAGAAAGATTCATTTTCATTAATAATTCCATTTCTTAGGAGTTTAGAAAAATAATAATTTTTGAATTTGAACATTACATAATTGATTATGCCTCTTACCAAGTAATCCATTTATTCTCTTCAGTTTCTTTATTCTTTATCTTTTTTTTTTATACCTTTATATTATTAAATAGTTTTGAGAGTTGAAGGTTGTGTTTTACTGCTTTTACCACTGTTCTCTCTCTGCTCTCTTGATTCTTTCTTTTTTCCATTTTTTATCCTCCTCTCCCATTCCCCCTTCTACTTTGTCTTACCCAAATAAAAGTTGATTCGTGTATGGCTACCACAGTGATTACAGTCACTGCTCTTTGAGAAAGTTGTCTTGGCACATAATAGCCATTGTTGCTAATGTGCCAGAAAAATTTTATACCAAACCAATCTTTGAGAGAGACCTGGGTTTGAATACCACTGAGAATAAAATCTTTATAGGCTTTTCACAGAGTTAGTTGGCTGCATAAGGGATACATGTTTTTTATCATAAAAACTCGAGTTTTTCATCCTGAAAACTGTGCAGCCAGCCAGTTTTGCATGCAGTTTACAGATACACACATTACAGACATACCAGGCTTAATGGTCTCGATACAAATATTCAACATAAGTAGCCTACACTTATCCATCAATAATTTTTTTTACTTCTGAGGACAGCATTATACATGTTAAAAAGGGAATGTCACCTTGAAGAGCAACTTCAACACAATCTGAACATACCAACACAGTTTGTATTTTATTATGGTCAGATAGTCAGATTGTATAGGAGTTGTAACTGGCCTTTGATATAAGTTAGTTTCTCTTTTAGTTCCCCAATATCCATTTATAATGTGACAACTTTTACATTGTTCTGTAGCACTTAAATTCATTCTTGTATTAATCCTCCTAATTAAATATTTGTGACCTCTTTTGCTAAACTTTTCTGTTTGAATAATGATAGTTTTTCTAATAATACGAGGGGAAATGAAAATGTATGTACAAGATAAAAATATAAAAGCAATGAAATGTTATTTTTCAATATAATTTTTTGTTCTATAAGTTTGATATCACACTTAAATGTTTTTACAGAAGCCTGAGAAGAAAGCTTTTTGATTGGTTATATAGCTTCTTCCCACCAGCAGTTTCAAGGTTATCTATGTAAGTTCTCAAAGGCACCAGTTTGGTACTGTTTAACACGTTGAATGCTGACTATGAGTTAATTTGTATTTGGCAATCTGGTCCAGGACGCCGACTATGAGTTAACTCGGACTGGTATGACTTGCCTTTCAGGCGCAGCTACGAGTATATTCGTAGCAAATATGTGCAACTGATGGATAGTTGGCTTCTGGGATAAGAATGAAAAATCAACCACGGAGTCAGAAAACAGAATTTATTCACAAAAAAAAATATTTTCTTCACGCAAGGAGCTAGCTTCTCTTAGCGCACTGGACAATAATAGCGTGTTCCGCAGTGTTTTTTATTTCTCATACATGCTCAACGTGGCTAAGTCGGGTGTGATTTTTTTTTTTTTTTTTTAGTTGGTGGTATAGCCAACTCAAATTCTAAATAATGAATTTTATGTTCAGACCTAATCTTCTTGGAACTTTTAGAATTTTTTCTCCAATGAAAGATTCAATGTAACTTTTCCGTCAAGTTATGGGTTCCACCAAAAAATGTCTGAAAATCGGAGAAACCCGTAACTTGACGGAAAAGGATGTGTACATTATGCATATATATTTCTATAATATATAATGCAGTTTTTTTCGGACATCTGATGGTTTTTCTTAGTGCTAAATAATACGACAGTATTTGATCAGATCGATCTATGAACCAGAACCGTACGACTCATCAAAAAGCTCTTCAAATTCTGAGTCACTCACATTAGCATAGAGCTCAAGCTCTCTTTTCTATAGCCAGTGGTCTCTTCTTATCCATGTTTTAGTACTTTAAGTGTTTTTTTTTTTTTTTTTTATAAAAAAAAAAAAAACACGTAACAAAGTACTAAATACAATGTACACGACAAAGTCTGTGTCACTGCAGCGGATTTATGCACAGCACAGATTGATATACAGGTGACCCCCGCTTAACGCTGATAATTCGTTTCCGGAAAAACAGAGTGCTAAGTGAATCCGCGCTAAGCGAGCGCCGCATTCCCATAAGGTAACATATGTATTTGTGAGTTGCGGTCGGTGCCATAGGATATTTCCTAATCAATAATAAACGGTAGTGAAAATATGCACAAATGTCGGTCAAAATATTTAATATTCAAATATTTGTACATATAAAATATTCTGCATTACATACGTATATAATTATGTGATAACTACTTACGTATCAAAAGTAAACTTAAAATTCCAATTAAAATAATGAATTTAATTGATTTAATTTAATTGATGAATTTAATGAAAAATGTGTGGATTTTGGGTTGAACTTTGGTCCTCTTCCAAATAAACTAAAAGGGGTATTAATTTTAAATCCCCCACAGCATTACCACCCAACAATAAAGTCAACCGATCCTTCGCCGCTTTGAAACCTGACATGTTTTTTCTTCTTTCAATATGAAACTTCTTTTAGGCATTCGTTTCCACAAAAGTCCTGCTTCATCTATGTTAAAAACTTGTTGAGAAGTATAACACATAATACCCCTCTTCAATAATTTTAGCCAGTTCTTTTTTGAAAGTTTCGGCTCCTTGATCCGCACTAGCGGCTTCTCCCTGGATTTTAAATCTATTCTACCAGCCCTTACCAGTTTTAAACGGTTCCACATTTTTTTTTTTTAGGCGAGTTTTCTTCAGATCATTATATTGGCTAATCTCTCTCTCTCTCTCTCTCTTTTTTTTTTTTTTTTTAATATTTAACTTAACTGAATTCTGCATTGGAATATTATCTTCAATGAAATTAGTCTTTCCATTTCAATCCTAATAGCCGGCCTAGTCCTAGTTGCTGGCAGTGGAACAGCTATCTTTCCCGCTGCTGAAATTAATTCTTTATTTTTTTATAATTGTTCTTACAGTTAAAGTTGCAAGTCCTAAATTATAGCACACATCCGCTTGTCGTTGACCGGAATCGATTCGCTTCAAAACGTCTAATTTAATTTTGAAATTCAGTCTTTTTCTTACATTTATAGTCTTCGTACTGCGCCCAGACGTTGTTGCTTTTTCATTCCTATCGGTCATTATTAGTTCTTCGAAAATGTAACTGCGTTGGTTGCATTAATTATGATACAATGTTCAAGTAAACTGTCCGTTATGTACGATGTCTAATACTGTACTGAGTGATGAGTAGACTTCAGATAAATGCATATAACACAAATATTACAAATATTATCAAATATAATTGATAATTTTTTAAAATGTTGATCTCGAAATTATGTAACAAGTCGCGATTATGCGATTAAATTAGTGTGCGAGAAAATTTCACCGAGCATGGGAAATTTTCGCAATCGGTGTGGGAAACGTTTTAATTCTGTTTTGCTATTCATTTTCAAGCTATCGACTCCATCAAATGAAACGATTTCGTTAAATATGCCAAAAATGCAATCTGTAAAGGAGCGTTATAGTGATCTGTGACAGCGTTATAGTCAGTTATGGGTTATAATATAAGAACAGCGTTATAGCAAATCAGCGTAAAGCAAACTGCGTTATAACGGGGGCCTGCTGTACAGAGAATTCTGCAAGTTACAACATGTCGAGTTAACTCGTAGTTAGCTGCCACAAAGAATTTTCTATTACGTACGCCAACTACGAGATAATTCCCAAGGATTTTTTTTTTATGAGTTTTTGTGATGAATATATATTATAATTTGGGTTTTGAATAATTTAACATGCCTAACGCAAATTGACGTCGGAGACCAGTTTACCCAAATAAGTCTTGGCAGTCAACGTGTTAATGTGTTTTAATAATTCAAACCCCAATTCTTCTTTGAGTGAGCAAAATATGTGCAACATGAGGTTTCCATTTTTTCAAAGCTGTAGAATCCATTTTGAAAGGTTTCCTCATCTTTTTATTTGAGAATTTAAATTATGTTCCAGTAATTTGCAGTATTTTTTACTGTTTATTGTTTCACCTATTCATAAAAAATCAACTACTAACAGCCCTGCAGAGTCCCAAAAATTGATTCCTTGTGATTAACATTATCATCGGTTAAAGAGGTTGATGATCCTTTTCATAATGTTCACTGACAGTGATTGTACTATCGTTTTAAACCATTCAGTACATTTAGATATAGTTTTTAATGATACACAGTTAGATCCATTTACGTATTATCCTATGGCGAAGGACCCTGAGCTTTGAGAGGCAACAAAGGGATAACAAAAATTTGAAAGTTACATAAAAATAAATAAATAAATTACAATCTACCACTGTCACTGATTAGAACAATATTATTTATTTATTATGTCACTGGTTAGAACAATATTATTATATGGATTTATTTGATTTCTCACCTTAAAAACTACAAAAAAAAAGTCTTAGGCCGGAACACTGAGAATACAGGCATACCTCGAATAACGAATAGGATGCGTTCCACGAAATTACTTCGTTAAGCGAAACTTCGTTTTCAGAGGTAAAAATACTATGGCCAGAATAGGGATACGTTCCTACGTAAAGAAAATGAAAAGCTTTTTTTTTTTGAACAAAGAAAAGTTTTATTAAATAAACAGTCAACTTACATACAAAGTGAAATCACATTTTAAAATATGAGTCCAAAGTTGATTGTTTATGCTCTTTTTCTCTTTCATTTAACAATTGCCTATACGGAGTTATTGCATTTAACACTGATCGCTTAAAAAATAACACTTCTTCCTAAATCAGGATCATTTTCACTAAAAAAATTTAAAACGTTTTCAATGTCATTTAAGCACCTTTTTAAACCTTTGGTTGTTAACACTTTTTCGGCAGGAACTTCTTTAACTTCGTCTTCATTATCTTTGTCTTCGTTGCTAACAAGGTTTTCTAAATCTTCCACTGAAAAACCATCATCTTCTGCATTCAATAAATTTCTAACATCCTCTTCATCGACATTTTCGAAACCTATTGATTGAGCCATCTGGATAACTTAATTTCTAATTTCTTGGATGTTATTTTCTTCTTCTAGTACAACTTCTGGCCATATTTTGCGCCAAACTCCATTTAAGCATTTCTTAGTGCCTTCTTTCCAAGAACTATCAATGTTTTCAATTGCGTTTTTAATGGTGTAGTTTTTCCAAAAAGTTTTAACTATCATTTCCTCTTTATCCTGGCGCCTCCATAGCCAGGTGGGAAGGAGCAGCAGTGCGTAGCGCACGCTTCTTGATTAAACCGAGGTTCGAGCCCCTCACCACCAAATACGGAGGATGCGGAAAGGTCAGGGAATGACCACCGCATATCCTGGAGCAATATGGCCTTAGTTGCTAATGCCCCTTAAAAAAAAAACCAAAAACAAACTCTTTATCCTCTAGTTCAGTTAAACTGCTTAATGCTCGACGCAGATAATAAGCTTTAAATGATGCTATTACTCCCTGATCCAATGGTGGAATCAGGGAAGTTGTGCTTGCTGGAAGAAACACAACTTTGACAGGAATGCATGTGTCCAACGTGTTAAGATCAGTAGGATGTCCCGGAGCATTGTCTAACAACAAAAGAGATTTTTCTTCAAAGTTGTTTTTTTTTTGACAATACCGTTTTACTTCAGGACAAAAGTGGTTAACAAACCAATCAGTAAATAACTCCTTGGTAACCCACGCTTTTCTATTTGCTTTCCATATTACAGGTAAATTCATTTTTATGTTACCTTTTAACGCCCTCGGATTTTCTGAATGGTAAACTAATAACAATTTTAATTTATAATCGCCAGAGGCATTTGATCCAAAGAGTAACGTTAAACGGTCTTTGGCTGCTTTGAACCCAGCAGCTGATTTTTCTTCAACAGAAATGAAGCTTTTTGTTGGTAGCCGTTTCCAGAACAAACCGCTTTCGTCAACATTGAACACCAAATTTGGAAAATTTTCACGTTCAATTATTTCCTTTAGTTTTTCTGGAAACTTATTTGCAGCTTCTCCTGTTAATTTTACACTATGAATCCTGGCCCGTTTTTTAAATTTCTCGAACCAACCACGAGAAGCCCCAAAGGTTTCCGTAATTTCTTCAGTTTGTTTAGATTTCAGGTGATTAAAGTGGAATATTTTTTTTATGTTAAATGGGGCTTGAAATTGCCGACTTCGTTATAGCGAAGCTTCGTTATCAGAGGTAACGTTAACCGAGGTATGCCTGTACTCTGTTTGAGCTCTAGTCAGATACATGTGGGACCTATATAGTTGGGATACACAGGCAACAGTTAGGCATATTCTTTGTTTCGGATTCATTTCCCAAGTTTTTTCCTATATAGGAAGGTCTTCCACCATGCTGTGAATTGAGGCTAGACTGCCAATGTATGAACAGTTTATCCTCTCAAAATTATTTATTGTTTTATCCAACTTAGTTTCATTTCCAAAATTTTACTAAAATTTTTAAGCTTGAATTCCTTGGGTGGATGTATCCCTTCATAAAGTATATCAAAGCCCCTAAAGTTTAAAAATTAAAATTATCTGTCAGAGCAACATCAATATGTTGTTTTATCTTTTGATTTGCATCATTATGTAAGAACTCGAGAAATATGACCAAAAAATATAAAATAGCAGGCATATTTCTCTCTCACTTTTGGCACATTTTATGTAAGGACACCCACTCATGTAATTATAATTAACATGCTCCTTGTATCAATGCATATAAGCATTACAGCATAGCAGACAATATACAGAGTGGTGTAAAAGTTAAGGCATGTGAAACTGCTCGATTCTATCAGCATACTGATCAATGATTCATTTTTGTTTATTGCTTGGTACACAGTTTTCTTTTCTTTTATTTATTTTTTTTTTTTTTATTGTATTGATGGTTAGTTAATGTATATAGAATAAACTTTCTATAAAATTTTCAATTTTTTTTCTGATTTACAGAAAAGTAAGTGTTCACTTTTAGCTGTGAATTTCAGACTGTCTTTTCAACCTTTATTTACAGATTTTCAGAATGTCATTTTTCAAAATTCCAATAATTACTGCACATTCAACAGGCTCTCTCAAATATAGGTGGCAGCGAATATGTTAACGTGCTTGCTGAACAACTTGTCTGGCATTCATTTATTGCAGTGAACTGGCTTTGGCTTCAGTTATGCTTTCCACCATGCTGTGAATTGTGAATCTGCAATGCTCACCACTTTCTATAGTGTTGCAGACTGTCTGCAGTGTTACTGCAAACAGTCTGCAACACTATACAAGTACTGTTTGCAAGTTACTGTTTTAGAAAAGTGATTAGAAGAACCAGAAAGTCGCAATGTAGATTTTGTTTACCACAAATCAAATATTCTTAACTATTAGCCAATTTTTTTAAAAAAGTATTCCTAATACTAAAAGGGGGTTTAGGGCTAAAAGCATCAGACTACAGGAAATTTACTAGATGAACAAGTTAGTGCAAAGCATCATTTTAATTTGTAGTAAATCACGAAAGTATGTTTGTTTGTTATTTGGTTTTTAGGAGCATTACCAACTAAGGCCATATTGCTCCGAGATATGCGGTGGTCATTTCCTGACCTATCCACATCGTCCGTATTTGGTGGTGACGGGCTCGAACCCCAGTCTAATCAAGAAGCGTGTGCTATGCACTGTTGCTCCTTCCCACCTGGCTACGGAGGCGCCTACGAAAGTAGGTGAAATGGCATCGTTTTTGTGACAATTCATATTATGAGTGAAATGGCATCGTTTTTGTGACAATTCATATTATGAATGCCCTCTCAGTGAGTTGCGATATTGCAGTACCCTGAATAAGCAATGCTTTTCCAGTAGAAAAGACTAATGTTACTTATTCTTGGCAGATACCACCACCCAGACAGCAATGTTTTGAAGCTTGTCAGCCTCTCATTGGTGGGTGGATAGGTACCCCAGTGATATAATGAGACAACTCAGTTATAAAGTATAACTCCACAATATACGAAATGCCAGATGGTGTGTGATAGTAAAGACTAAAAAGGGATTTGAGGCTTTAAGGATTTAAGAAATGCCTTGGACTACAAGTTAGTGCAAAACATCATTTTAGTTAATAGCAAATTATCAAAGTAGGTGAAATGGCATAGTTTTTGCTATGAACTAAAATGATGCTTTGCACTAAATTGTTCATTTAGTACTCCTAATATTAACTGTCAAAAAAATATTTTTTATTCAGAAATACACATGGTGGCTTTATATGCTTGTGAAGAGTGCTATGTGAAAATTGACATGTGTAATTAGATCATACCTCTTGATGGTATAAGCCCCATCACTTCACCTTGTTGCAGTGATGGGGCTTGTGTGCTCTAACAACCTCAAGAGCCAAGCCAGCAGTAATTACTAGTAGGGTCATCTAAACCAGACAGGTCTTCATGAGGTAGGAGCCAGACTGAGAGAGAGAGAGAGAGAGAGAGAGAGAGAGAGAGAGAGAGAGAGAGAGAGAGAGAAAGGAAAACTCCAATTCAAACCAGGTAGGTCTGACTCTTTAGCCCAGTAAGGCAACATACTTAAGAGACAGTGCTCTAAATAACATTTCTGGACAACGGCTACAGCTCTTACAGTGGGGATAGAAGCAATCTGAACAGTAAATCCATCTGACAGCTTAATGATAGATTTTTCTATTACAGCACTGTGATGCCAGGGATGCTAAGAATTCCCTGGCTCAGAGTGATAATACTTTTGCAAATTGGAACATGGAATGTCAGAACAATATTTGCAGCTGGAAAACTTAAGAATGTGATCCAGGAGATGACAATACAATGTACAGGTGATGGGATTATGCAAAACTAGATGGTCTAGCTTAAGATCCTAGTCACCAAGGACGGTCTCCAAAAGCATCCTCAACTCTGTGGCACATTCTGAGCAAATGATGTTTCTCCAGCCGAAAGGAAAACCACTAAATATCAACATAATTTAAGTATATGCTCTGACGGCTGATAAGGAAGATGTGGAAATTTAAAGTTTTTATACAGAACTGAAAGAAATAGTCAAAGTAACAAGACCTAACTATTGTTATGAGAGATCTGAATGCTAAGGTTGGAAGAGGCAGATCTGGTGAAACTGTAAGAGAATTTTGTCTTAGAGTAAGGAATGAAAGAGGGGGATCGGCTGATACAATTTTGCCAAGAGGAGAACTTGATGATTGTAAACACCTGGTTTCAACTCCCTAAGGGAAGGCTCTATACATAGAAGTTGCCTCTAGACAGCAAAAAAATATGATCAGAAACCAAATTGACTATATCATGATTAACCAGTGTTTCTGGAGAAGTGTTAAAAGTACCAAGGCATATCCCAAAGCAGATATTGACTCTGACCATAATCCGGTCATAATCAAATTGAGATTGAAAGCTATAACAAAGGTGAGCTTATTGTGGAAAAATCAGAAAACCTGGACATAATACATAAAAGACCTCTTTGCTGACAGTGAACGTGAGTTAGATGACAACAACAACAATGCACTAGTAGGACTATCCATCCTAAGATCTGAGGTAGAGAGGGTGATTTAAATCCACAAAGAAGGGAAAACCAGAGGACCTGATGAAATCCTATTGGAAGTAGTCAGGTTGCTCAACCCCCAAAGTATCAACATCCTTGTTGAATTACTGACTAATCAGCTTGATAAGCCAAATTCTAAAAATGTTCCTAAAAATAATTAAAAGTCAGATATTCAGGAATTGTGAGGATTCTATGGATGGTGCAAGTTTGAATTTAGAGAAGGATTGGGTATAAGAGAAGCACGATTTTGTGTCTAGATAATGATGCAAAGAACAACAGATTGACACCATCTTTGTTTTATTTACTTTGAGAAGCCCTTTGATTAAGTCCAACGCACTAATCTCATCAAAATTCTTGAGGAGTCTGGCCTTGATGAAAAGGACATCCATATAATCAGAAACCTTTACTGGAACCAAACAGCATCAGTTGTAGTTTGACGGCAGAATGAAAACATCAACATTGAAAGCGGAGTAAAGCAAGGATGTGTACTCTCACTCCTCTTGTTTAATGCATTAAACAAGAGGAGTGAGAGTACACAATCTGTGAATGATGAAAGTGAAAGAATGGGCTTCAGGATTAATGTCACCAAGGCTAAACTTGTGGTACAGGATGATACCAACATCTCTCATATTAAACAGAATGCTTATAAAGAGATTCAACAAGCTCAAATATCTAGGCTGCTAGATCAATGAAAAAAATGAACCAGGTATGGAAATAAAATGTAAACTCCTTTAGTCAGCATTTTCTTAAAAGATCTTCACTGTGCAATGGGAACTTGGATTTCCACCTTAGAATCTGCTTGATGATATGTTTTCTTTGGTCAGTTTTGTTGTATGGTGACAAAGCATGGACACTGAAAGCTAACACCTTCAAAAAAATAGGAGCATTTGAAATGTGGATATACAGAAGAATGTTAAAGATACCATAGACAGCAAGGGTGACTAATGAATGTTGTGTAGAGAGCTAGAAAAAAACAATGAATTGCTGAAGAATGTAAAGAAAATAAAAACTGTATCTTGGACCCCCGATGCAAAACAACAAATATGCACTTCCATGGCTAATTACTGAAGGGAGAATGGAGGAAAGAAGAAGAAAGCCTGGGAGAAGATGCATATCATGGCTAGATAACATCAAGAATTGGATGGGACTGAACACCAAGTTCAGTGTTCAGAGATCAAGAGACATTAACTGTGGTGGGTGCCAACCTCCATTAGGAGATGGCACACAGCGAAGAGAAGAGATTAGATCATGAAATTAAAAAAAAAAAAATAACCCTGCCATTATGACCATAATATTTTAACATTACAGAGCCTCATTAAACAGAAAAAATAATAATGATAAATAAATAAATAAATTCTATAAGAAATATTCAAAAATCCCATACTATATACATTTTTAAAATTTTTTTTAACTTTGTATTTCAGAAAAGCACTGTTTGTTTGTTTTTGTTTTTAGGAGCATTAGCAACTAAGGCCATATTGCTCCGGGATATGCGGTGCATCCTCCGTATTTGATGGTGACGGGCTCGAACCCTGGTCTAATCAAGAAGCGTGTGCTACGCACTGCTGCTCCTTCCCACCTGGCTACGGAGGCGCCTAGAAAAGCACTCTGACACTGGCTGGTTAGAGGGAAATCAATATAAACTCCTTTAGGCATTGTTTAGCTTTTTAATTGTTAAAATAAAGTTATTATATTTTATATTATTATATTTTTAAAGTGCATATTTCCAGACTTCTTGATATCATACCATCGATATCACATAAACAGATGAGTGGCCAAAAAGTGTGCCACTCATTTGTTTTCGTGAGTTGTGTGTCACCAGAGTTACACAAACAGGCTTGTGTGTGTCACCAGAGTTACACAAACAGGCATGACTATGTATAAAGTGAACCATCAGGTTATTACATTTTAAAAAATGAATTAAAAAATATGCTTGAAATTTAAAAAAGTATTATTCATAGGTTGTCCATTATAATGTTAAAATAAATGATGGCACTACAAAGTGAAAAATTAAACTTTCCTCTCCTATATTAAAATGATTAAATGGCATACTTTACGCAAGGAAGCATCTGTTTGAGAGTTAATCTGTTATTTCTGTACTGCCCCTACTTAAGTTGTTTACTGCTGCCCTTGAGGAAGCTTTCAAAAGATTCGACTGGTTGCAGAAAGTAGTCAATATGAATGGAGAGTATCTATACCATTTACAATTTGCAGATGACATTGTGATCATAAGCCATGATCCCAAAGAATTAGAGGAAAATCTTAATCAGTTGGTAAGGATTTTGGACTAAAGATGAATATGGCTAAAACAAAAGTAACGACAAACAAATATGCCATAGAAAGGGATGTAATCATTGAAGGAGCAGTAATTGAAAAGGAAAGTGGATTCATATACTTATCTGGAACAAGTCATAGTGGTAATAATGATAAATGGCTAGAAGTCAAGAGAAGAATAAATTTTGGATGGATAACATTCGGGAAATATAGTCATATTTCCCGAATGTTATCGGGAAATATAGTCATATTTCCTGAATTTTCCTGAGGAGCAATATCCCAGTTTGTCTGAAATGTAAAATAATGAACCAATGTATACTCCCCACCATGACTTATGGAAGTGAAACTTGGGTACTCACCAAAAGAATGGAAGCGAAGCTGAAAACTACACAGCGAAGAATGGAACGAATTATATTAGGAATCAGACTGTTAGATAAGAAGAGAAACACATGGATTAGGCAGCAAACACAAATAAAAGACATTCTTATCAAAACTAAAGAACTGAAATGGACTTGGGCAGGAAACATAGCTCAAAGACATGATGGCAGATGGACTAAGAAAATAAAATAACAGAATGGTACCCAGAGGAGCTAAAAGAAAACCCAGAAGACAACAACGAAGGTAGACAGATGAAATTTGCAAGTTTGTGGGTAGTAAATAGATGGCCATTGCACAAAACAGAAGAAACTGGAAAGTTGCTGGAGAAGCCTTCATCCTGCAGTGGATTGAAAACAGTTGTTGATGATGTTAATCTGGGATTACTGCTCTCCCACATGAAGTATCTTGCATGTTTCAATATTAAACTTCAGTTACCACTTTCAGCCCATCTGCCTAATTTGTTTATATCTTTTGGAGTAGCATACTCTGATTACCTTGATTTAATGACCCTGTCAACTTCATATCATTTGCAAAGTTAGACATTAAGCCTAATGTGCCCTCATCAATATCATTAATAAATATTGAAAACAATGAGCCTAGCACTGAAATGTGGAGAACTCTGCTAATACCATTAGGCCAAGAAGAGCAGTGTCCATTGATAACCAACACTATCTTTTACGAACAACCCATTTCTTTATCCATAGCAGTCATTGACCTTGATGCAACACTTCTTCAATTTGTATTGCAGAATTTTTTTTTGTAATGGTATCAGAAGCTTATCTGAAATTTTTGTATAAAATATAAAATTTTTTTTTTTTTTTTCATCTAGTTCTTTTGTTATTGTGTCATAGTTTCCAATCCAATTTAGATTGGCCAGACATGATTATCTCTTAAAAAATCCATGCTGTGACTGCAGTATAACTGCATTTGTAGCTAGATGATCCTGCATTAATTGTTTAACCAGTGACTCAATTCTTTTCCCTGGAGCAGAAGTGAAGCTAACAGGTCTCTAATTACTCGTGACGCCCTTTGATCTTCTCCTTTTTGAATTGGAGGAGACATTTGCACATCTCCAGTTCAGAGGGACATCCCCTGAATCAAGGGTGTTCTTAAAATCATGGCTAAAGGTTAGCTTACCTCTTTTGCTGCCTCCTATACTTAGCTTCAACAGTTTCAATTTTCATTCTTTTCAGTTATCACAAAATCATTCAATTCTAAGTTAGAATTTGATAACTTCCGGCATCACCATCCCTAAAAAATTCCTCGTGTGAATGTTAATGCAAAATACCTATTCAATTTTTCAGCAACCTGAGCAGGTTCATCAACAGTTAAACCATTAATATCTACTGAACCAATGTGATTCATCCATTTCCTTCTAGTGCTTACATAAGTGAAGAAGTGTTTACTGTTTATCTTTGCATTCTTTTCCATGATTTCTCGTAATCTACCTTAGCTCATAATCTAACTTACTTTGTGACTTGATCGCAGCCTAGTTTATATCCACTGTAGGCTTCTTTATTGCCTGACAATTTGTATGCATCCTACACATTCTTCTTCTCTGCCATGAGTCTCATTTGTTCATCTGACATCCATTTAGGTCTAAGTCTTGAACAGTATTTCTTATTTGGTATAAAAAGCTTAGTAACATCTATGATTACATACCTGTGTGCTTTCTGTTTAGAATTTGCTGTTGGTAACTTCATCAGTTGGTCCCACTTTATAGAATTTAAAAACAGTCTGAGACCACTATAGTCACCTTCACAAAAGCAAAAACCCTTTCCTATTCCTTTTACAATAGTTATATCTTTAAGTAAATCTGACATCACTACACTGTGATCACTGCCACCTAGTGTGTCTTTTATCTATAGATTCTTAACAAATAAAATGTTGCTGCTGACAATCAGATCAAGAGTATTGTTTTCTTTTATTTCCTCTCCAAAATCCTGGTAGGATACAATCATCCAGTAAATCCACAAAAGCGTTTCTACTGTTTGAGTGACCAATCCACAAGGTCCAGTCAATATGTGAAAAGTTAATCTCCCCCATTATAAGATATTTTGTTTTACTGGCCCACTTTATATGTCAGTACAGTTTTTCATTATACCCATCAAAATTATTTGGCCTGTAACACATTCTGTCATTTTTGTATTTCCAGTGCTTTTGCTGGCCACCCCCCCATTGTAAGACATTTTCTTATAATAGCACTTCTTAACTAAAAGCATGTTGCCCGTCTTTTATGTATGCATTGTACTCCCCGTATTCTGACTGTCATGTATCTCAGCGACACCACGTCTCTGATATCCCCACAATGTCAGCATTTGATGACTTAACCAGCACTTCAAATTCATCAAATTTATTTATTATGTCCTAGCATTGATGTATATGCACCTATTTTTATTTTTAGTAACCCTAACACAGCCCATCTATTACCTGTTCCATGAGGATCCCCAGCTGGTCTTGAAATTCCCGACACCATGCTTTCCAGGCTGCTGTCTGTTTCAATAGAAGCAGCTGAAAATCACTTTCATATTTGCCTGTGACAACTGTTAATCTATTAGTCTCTGTATCCTTCCCTAGGCTAGCAATTTTCCAACCCATCCAACACTGCCTTGATAGCATCAGCAAATATTATTGCATATCTTTTGTTTTAAGTGTATCTCATCCTGTTCTTGAAGGAGTCATCATAATCAGTAGTCTAACAGACAACCCAAACAGAAATCTACTGATAAAAAAAATCTTAAGTAAGCTGAAGTTTGAAAGCATACTCTATATAATGCTGTCTTTGTTTTAATATAATATGTTTATGTTTCAGTGAAGTTTATAATGATTTCTTGCAAACTAAAGCATGGACTTTAAAAAAAAAAAAACTGCTTTTTCTGAACAATCTCCTACTTTTCCCTGTTTATTATGAAAAAAGCTTGTGTTTTCTGCTTGTTTTGGTCCAGATGTTTCCTGTTTTTCTCCTGCTTGCAGTTGCCTATTCTCCAGCATTTCAAAAGTCTAAAGTTGACAGCTGTAAAGCAGTATTCTTTAGATGTGAGTTGATGATATCGGTAATCTTCTAGTAAAGAAACTTTGGTTGCAGCGATCTTAGTATATTCATATGTCATTTATTTAAAGTTCTTTATTTCAGCTAAGGAGGAGTTTTTTTTTTGGGGGGGGGGGTTCTTGAAAGATGGCTTGTTCTACAAGAAACCTGCTACACTTCGGGTTTCTTGGTTTGTGGCAACTGAACAATAATGGCCCTCATATTGAGAGCCATAAATGTTCAGGATCATTTGTCACAAAATTGGCTAAGATATTATCATGTAATGATTTCAAACATTGGCATATGTTTTCAGGAACTTTTCTTCTTAGTGTAAAACAAATTGACATGATAAAATAAGATATTTTCCAAGATTATTAGTGGAAATATTCTTAGGAAACATTTAAATGTGTCAAACTTTTGAGCACCACATAGATAAACAAAATTATTAACATATTCCAATTTTTGGTTATTTAGTTTCTGCTCTAAGTTTTTTCTTCTCTCACCCTCTGCTTTTATAACTTTTATTTTTGTATAACTAGTTTTCCTAGCCAAATTGTCTACAACATATATAATTTATTCAGTGGTTCTTGATCTTGTATTTAGCTACTTATCACAAATTATGATCAGCATACAATAATGGTAAACTTTTTACGTCTCCTTAAACTTTGTCAGTAACTTACAATATTTGATTAAATTAAAATTATAAAAATAGGTAATGACAAGGTGCAGACCTGCCAAATGACTCCAAATTTAACTGTAAACTATTTTGCATTGCTTTCTTCAGCCATCATCAGGTAATTTTTAATTTTTTTTTTTTTTTTTCCCCTACACTAGTGGAGAGATATTTCTGAGTTGAACAGGCTTCCTTTACTTGAGAAACTTAAAATTTCCAACAATCCTATCATGAAAATAGAATCAGAAAAAACAACTTTTCAGATGATTGTTTCTAGGATTGGAACCCTTCTATATTTGAATCACAGTAAGGTGAGTTTAGAATATTTATAGCAGAATATTATGGTGATTTGTAATCTAACCTTAATGTATCTAACACAAATATAAGAAGTTACATTGATGACTTAAGGCTATACATGTACACCATAAAAAAAAATACAGACGTTTCACATTTAAACCAGAAGTGCACCCCAATTGCCTTGTGCATTTGACCTTTTTCATAGCCCAAGGCCCAGTTCAGGTTCAGAGTTTGTTAATATTGCATCCACTCCCATTTATACCTAAACTAATCCATACACCCTTTTAATACCAAATTTCTTTACTGAATTTATCTAAATTGATAGTATGTCATGTTCACAGCAGCCATTCAGTTCATCTCTCAGAAAGATTATTAGTTTTCATTTTATTTGATTTAATGTGTCATTTTTGTTGCCATGTGATGTGCTAGACCATAATGCTATGCCTCAAATAATGTTAAAAATATGTTAATTGTTGATGGATACAAAATGAAGTTTCATTTTATGTTGAAAGATGACATAAAATGCCATCTTTCAGCAGGAAACCTGTTCATAGGAAACCTGTGAACAGATCTGTATGATAAAACTGTCACCAACAGTTATTTGAATCATAACCATGCAAGAGACAGAGATATGAGCTTGATTGGACAAATTATTTATAATTCTGTTAAAAAGTAAAAGCAGGATGATGTCCTGCTTTTTTATTTTTTTTTTTGGGGGGGGGGAGTTCCTTGTATATCAGCTTCAGTGGACACCTGTCGGTGTCCACTGAAGCTGATATACAAGGAACTTCAAGGGAAAAACACACACACTAGCTAATGGCAGTATTAATTGTAGTTGAATGGGGCCATAGAAGCATGAAAATCATTTACTGCCCATGGATTCTTATAATTGTTGAGCCTTTTATGCTAGAAATAACAGTGGAAAGAACTTAATATTTTCCTGTGAGAAAAGATAGAAATTTAGTAGTCATGCAAACTTGAAGGTTCTATTGACATAAATGTTTTATGTGAATAGAACCTTCGAGTATAGACTAATTTTTTTTTTCTTTAGCTACTTACCAGCCATAGGCTTCAAAATGACCATTTTCTATCATTAGTTTGTTTGTTTTGTTTTTTTATTGAATAGTAAAAATTTAAATTGGCATGTTGCAGCTTTTTCAGCATTACAAGATGAATGCTAAAAATTGAAATTGTTCTGTGCACCTGACATTATTCATGCAAATTTTAAGAAAGTTATTCTCTTGATGAACTTGAAGTCTGCTCCGATAATGCTAAAGGCTGCCAATTCTGTTTAGGCCAAGCATGGTGGTGTCAGACTTATGGCCTTAGGTTTTAACAGAAAAATATCATGTACAGACAGAAATAAGACTGTTTATATTTGGTTTTCCATTAATGAACAAAGATGTGACAAATAAATGTTTCATGGAAGACTGTATATTAAACCAGAAAAATGAGAAAGCTTGTAAGTTTGTATATTTCCTAGCAGGTAATTATACTGATGAGCAAGAAACTTTATCTCCTGAAATGTGGGCAGGAATGACAAGCATGTGGAAGTTATTTATATAATTCATTCTACTCACATGATCCCAACATTAATGTTTCCGATGTACTAAAGCAGTTTTAAATCCACACTAAAATTGTCATAGAAACTTCCAATCAGGAACCCAACTTTAAAATAAAAAACACAACTAAGAAAATTTGAAATTTTAATTTATTGAAGAGAATATGAAAATTACAAACAGAAACAATTACAAGATTTTATTTCATTACAGTTATAACTCTTGAACCTAAAACTGTTAGTAAAAATATAAAAATTTGCATTTTCAAGAGAAAACATGAAAGATATAAGCAGTGTTTTGTGTGTAAGCCTCCACATGTTGGCCTCCTCATGCACTGTAGCTAACACTAAATGAACTGGGATGCATTTAGGCAAGTTGTAAAACCACTATATCTGTACAGACTTGGACATCCCCCTTAAATCACACATTCACTTTTACTTACATTATTACTAGCTCTGATTTTTACCTGTGCATTTACTAGAGGAACTGTTTATTCTTAGGGGAAGGTGGGCAGTTGTTAAGATGCACGATGATTATTAGTACGAATCATACTGAGTAAACAAGTTAAACTATTGTAGTGGTACTCAGGATATTGTTGTCTCAAAGGTTGATTCCAAACCCTTTGTGAGTTGGAGTTACCTTTGAAAAGCTGTCAGCTAGTTAATCATATTGAAAAATGTCCAGATGTAAGAAAAATTGCATTTATGTTGGTAGCATGTTTTGCATCCATGTGTTTATATGATTGAAATGTTCAAATAAATGAAATAAAATAAAAATAAATTGCACTTTTAAAATTCATCTTGCTTTGGTTCAATTGTCATTCTGTAAGCTGAATTAACAGTTTTTTATTGACTGTGCAATGCAAATCTTTGATTAATATGCAACTTTAATGTGAAGGTATTACTATTGTTTTATTTTATAGATATTCAGCCCACTGGATGATTAAGCTTGGATATAGTTAGGTCTATAACATGAACAACCTGAGCATTTTTGGGTTTAATATAACAGAATATTGATTTGACATATGATTTGGCAGTACAGCTGCTCATATTTTTTAACTTATTAGGTAGTAATTAATGAATCAGATGGTGGATCTCAGTCACTGATTTATAGAATGACTTCACTATGTTTAACAGAGTTTCTCTTGCAAGGGTACAGAAGACTAAATGATGGCCATTAGTGAAGCATAAAGAATAAACCTGCAGCCTACTTGTATCTATAACAGATTTATGAAAAAAGATGGATGAAAAAAGGTGGTTGATGACTACAGGTGGATCAAGAATCAGAGTTAATCAGTTGGTACACAGTTCATTCCATCCCCCTCCCCTCAGGTAGCAGTGCTTTGTTACTAAGGCTGAGGTTAATGTTATTAACAAATCACATAACTGTGGTGGTGAACTTTGAGTTCCTACAAGAATAGTTCTACAAAATAGAGAATCACATAACATATTGCATTGCTGTAAACTCTCCAGATTTATTACAGAAAATCTCTTTTTTACCTGATTTGACCCATTTGCATCTCACCATCAATGTATTTGGTGACAAAAAGTTTCTCTGTCTTTATGCAAATACTCAGTTTTTCTCTGTATTTTTCTTTTCATTAAAAAAAAAGTAAAACTACATTAAAATTTCAAATTAAAGAAAAAATTACAAATTTCTCTTTTTATTCGCATTGATGAATTGGTCATTGTGCTTGCCACTCTACATTACAAAACAGAAATGTGGGATAATTGCTTTGTTTTTCATAATTTGCTGCTAGTGCTACATTGTATTTGTGTGGCATGAAGCTAATTAACATTGTCTTTTAGTAAGATGCCCAAGAAATACAATATAAAATTCAGAACACATATATGCAAGATTTTCAATGTATTCTAAAAATTAAAATCTGAAAAGGGTAATATATTTGCCTTTTGTACTGTATATAGATGGTTTGATTTTTTTTTTTTTTTTTTCAATTTCATCGTTGAGAACACAATGTAATCAGACATTTGCAAACAAATAAGCGTAAAGACAGCATGCTGTTCATAGGAAGAATGTAAAAATAGATGTAGAATTTTGTAGTTTCATAGAAAAGTGAATTTATGTATGGTGGTCCTTTGTCAGGGATCTGACAAGTGCACAAGCAAGCATGAAATATAACAAATTCCAAGTGATACTTGGTGTTTTAATAATTCCTCCCAGAAGTTCTGAGTGTCAGAGAATATTAATCAGGCAAAAAAAAATGGATTCAGATCTTCTCTCTTTTTGGTAAAGCTTTGGAAATGATCTTGACTGCCAAGTCTGAACAGCAGTGCCATTATTGTAAACCAGCAGTACCTTAAGTCATAATTATTAACTTTACTATGTAAACAAAACTTTGATATAACATTCCTGAAGAGGTGCAAAGTCTGCAACAGTATTTTTATCAAAGAAATCGTAATCAGTTGATTGTTAACAGACAATCCAAACAGAAATCCACAGAAATAAAAATCATAGGTGAGTTAATGTTTTGAAGCAAAACATTAACTCACTGACAAAATATGTATTTTGTTACAGCATCCTTGTGCTTTTTCCAAAATTCCTTTTTTTTTTTTTTTTTTTTTTTTCAATGGACTCCTGTTTTTTTGCAAAAAAAA
Organism: Mastigoproctus giganteus; assembly: GCF_048544385.1. Taxonomy (NCBI): domain Eukaryota; kingdom Metazoa; phylum Arthropoda; class Arachnida; order Uropygi; family Thelyphonidae; genus Mastigoproctus; species Mastigoproctus giganteus. The sequence continues at coordinate 139,080,249 of NC_143580.1, forward strand.
CCTCCCAATTTTTGCATGTTTTACTCCAGCAATAAACTGCTTGATTCCCAGCTTTTTGAAAGTCAAAAGTTTGCAGATATGCATATTAGATTAACAAAGGATGTGGGCAGGGATGTATTGGATTAGCTTTCTTCTAGAGATCACAACAAATGAGAGAGTGCTTTAGTCAATTCTAATATCATAAAGCATAAGTTTTATAATATGGCTGCTAAAGGAAATTGAGCCATTCAAAGTGATACCTAAGTGAGTAATGCTGCTGTAAAAAATTAATAAGTGTTCTTTGTTTCAGATATACACTATCCTCTAGTAAGGACATTTCACCCCTGGAAATAATGATTTATTCCATAAATCACATTGGCTGGTACTATCATTTAAAATAAGTAGATGGAAAAGAATGAATAAGAAGAGAACCCCGATCCCTTAACAAGAAGTGTGATAGTAGGTTGTCACATAGCAGTAATATACATTTTACATATAACAGAAAGATTGGGGTATGCAAATCAACTGTTGGAAGCACTTAAGCCAACTCAAGACAAAAGGTAACATGAACATTAATCCCAAGACAGGTAGACTGCTATTAATGTGACCCCCAGAGCATATTGAAAGTTAAAACAAATTAGAGGAAATTGCAAAGGTGCTGCCCATTATGAACTGATGCAAGAAACAGTTGACAGAACTAGGATAAGTTTAGAACTAACAGCCATCAGAAGAACACTTCATAGAAAGGGATATTGTGATTGCACAGTTAAATAAATAAATTTTCTGTTTATACTCCGGCACGACAACCAAGTCAGTAGAGTTTACAATAAATCGTCAATACAAATATTTATCGTATTTAGTAGTCACGGGCTTGAACCCCGGTCCACTCAAGGAACGCGTGCTATGCACTGTCGCTCCTGACCACTGGGCTACGTCAGTTACTCATGGTTACTCATTATGGTTTCACCAAGATTGTATTTCACCAACAATGAAGTTCACTGGTGATAGAATGACTGTATGGGATTGCTTTACATGGCTTGGAATTGATCCAGCTCCAGTTGATTCAGAATTTGTATCAGCATGACAATGTTCTGTGTTACAAAGCATGGGCAGTATAACAGTGTGAGAAGAATAATGTGGTGAGTCTGCCATTTGTGGCCCATAGCCTAAATCTGAATCCAACTAAACACCATTGGGATATTTTTGAACAGTTGACAATCAGAATAAGGTATTCTAGTTCAGGAAAAGAACTAGCCGCAACTTAACAAGAGGAGCGGACCAGGATTCAAGTCTCCATTTAGCAAAAAACTAAGATGTTCAAGGTTTAGACAAGAATGTTCGTGTCGGGTTAACTTTGTGGTACAGGGAAAAAAAATTTTGATTATAAATTGTCAGGATACAGAGTCTGAGACTTACATAAGCACAAGTTACCCTGTTATCAAGTTTTTCAGGGGCTGGGCATGCTTAGGTGTATTATGATAAGTCTTTGTATATGTTAACCTGTAAAGAAAAAGAATGAATCACAGTGCTCCATTGGATAAGAATGGTATAGCTGTTTATGTTCTTGTAAAAATTTCTGAGAAACCGAATAAATATTTTGGATCTACATGTACACTCTACATTTATACGTGAAGAGATGTGATTAGTGGATGTCTGTTGTAAGTTAAATGACTTTATAGTAAGAGAAAGGAAGGAAGAAGAAAAATTGTTATAGATAAAAGCAAAGGCCTGGGCTGATGAAATCTATCCAATTACATTAAAAGAAACTACAAAAGAGGTAGTTAAAATTTTAGCTGTAATAATGAAAGCATACTTAGATTCAGGGAAATACCTATAGATTGGTGAATGAAAATGTATCCCATTCACATGTGATTCAAAGGGTGAAATAGGTGACTACAGACCTGTCAGTTTAACTTTTGTGCCAGGGAAAATAATGTAATCATAAGTTAAAGAAGTTCTGCAAGATTATCTTGATAAGAGTTCAGTCATAAGGAAATCACAGCATGGGTTTGTTAAAGGGAAATCACACCTCACAAATCTAATTAGCTACTATGAGGTTGTCACAAAGGAAATGGATGCACAGAATGGAATTTCCTTTGCGAAAATGGAAAAATTTCAGTGAAGCCTTTGATACTGTACCACATATGTGATTGTTGTATAAACTGGAGCAGTGTGGCATTAGGAAGAAGATACTACTATGTATGAAGGGAGTTAAGTGGTACAAAACGAAGAGTGGTTATAAATGGCCATCGGTTTTTTTTTTTTATTTTATTTTATTAATAGCAAGATACACAACAGGTAACCATTAACAGTGTATCTGAGATCAGATCAATAAACATAATAACAATAATATGAAATCCAACAGGACGATAAACATTGATATAGATTCAAACAATAAAAGCATATGTACAAAAGAGGATTGTATTAAGTTAAGTTACCGGTAAAACAAGTAATAATTAATCCGTTAGAGAATAGAAAAATAATATAACAAATAATAAGCTACAATAATTAGATGTGAGCTAATAATTAATGTCACTTTGCAGTTTAAGAGAAGAGGCAAACTTGTGGATGGAGTTCATCAGTGATTGGGAGTTGTCAAAGAAGTCAATGAGAGAGTCATTTGCTGATTTGCTGATTCTGTTCAGTGGACTGAACTTCATAAAGTCCGTGTTGGCAGAGTCAAGGCGAAACGGTGTAAGGTTCCTGACTTGTCTACAGGGAGCACTGAAGTTTATTTTACTCAGGATATCAGATGCTTCATAAATTCCAGTGATTACTTTGGCTAGAAGGGTGATGTCAGCAGTAACTCTTCTAGTGCACAGAGGCCTCAGATGAAAGTAATCACACATCGATTCATAATACACTGAGTGATAGAATAGAGGATTGCGGTACGTAAGGTAACGGACAAAATTTTTTTGGACTGCTTCAATTTTGTTAGTTAAAGTCTTTGTGTGAGGATTCCAGATGGGTGAACTGAATTCAAGGATTGGCAGAACAATAGTTTTATAAAGGATAACCGCATATCTGTAGTTTTTGAACTTGTATGTGTTCCGTTTTATGAATCCCAGTGTTTTGAATGCTTTGCTGGTGATTTTAAGGACATGGGCATCGAATTTAGCACTGCTGGAAAAGAGAATCCCCAAGTCGTTAACTTGGTCACACCTTTCGATGATCACAGAGTTAATACTATACTCCGTATTCATTAGTTGTGGAGATCTGCAAGATGAGAAAGAGATTACTTTGCACTTCGAGGGGTTAGCAGACAAGCCATTCAGAGATAGCCACAGAGAGAATTTATTGAGAGCACATTGAAGCTGTTGAGAATCGGTAATCTCCTTCACTGCTGAGTAGATCTTAAGATCATCTGCATAGAGAGCAACTTGAACATTGGAGGTGTAGATGAAAGAAGGAAGATCATTTACGAAAACAATGAAGTTTCGGAAACAACAACATTTACGAAAACAATTTCATAAATAAATGTGATTATTGGAGTTCCACAGGGGTTAGTGTTGGTCCCTTACTGTCTTTAATATTTATTAAAGATATACACAACCTGTAAAGGGATTAGTGTACAGAATTGCATTAGAAGTACAAAATGATGAAAGAAAGCAAGTTTATATACCATCTGCCAAAATAAAAAAAAACAAGGAAACAATTAGAGAAAATGTACATTTTCTTTTTTAGTTTTTTAAGTTTATTCAAACTACCCACTTTCACAAAAACATTCCATTCCATTTCATACTCACAATGGAAGATTGTTTCAACAATCAGTTACTCTCTGATTGAAAGCAAATTTTCACACATCTATCCTAAAACATTCCATTTTCAATTGAAATTAATGTCCCCTTACATGCATCATCCAGAAAGAGTAAGGATGGCATCAGTAATTAGTTTACTGAATCCATTTAAGATACTAAAATTCTGATTGAAGTGTTTAACCATCCCCTAAACTCTTCAGTCATATCTTTCTGCTATGACACCTTGCAGGTGTCCTAGCTTCCAGACACTGCAATATACAAGACTCAAGTCTTTCTTAGTAAGATTACTTTTTATGTCCCTGATTAGTGTTGATGAGGCTTGAAAGGATAATGAAAGGATCTCTATTACAGAAGATTTAGGAGAAGTCCGGTTGGCCTGCCTCCCTAAAATCCACTCGTGCACACCTTCTCGATGGTAATCCCTGTTAATCACTTAGGTGGCAACGAACATGTAGAGTGGTTCTCTTCAAGACACCTGGTCAGCGTGAAGAGGAAAAGACCAAACCCTCCAGCATATGACAGCACGAGAAAACAAATGGCCCTCAGTCCCCAGCAGCTTTCACTCTCCCTCTTACAGCAGCGAGAGGATCAGAGTGGAAGCAGAGGGTGCTAAGAATCTCTGGGTACGACCAGGCTGCCATGCACGGAAACTGAACTTGGCCTGTTATAACGTAAGATCACTCATCAGTGAAGACAGGATATTAGAGCTGGAAAAGGAATTAGAAAATGTGAATTGGAATATCATCGGTTTGGCTGAAACAAGAAGAAGAAATGAATCACTTATAAGTTTATCAAGTGGAAATCTGCTGTACACCAATGGAAACAGTGAAAGGAGTGAAGGTGGAGTTGGGTTTCTGGTCCATAAAGATTTTAAAAACAACATTTTGGAATTCAAAAGTACATCACCAAGGGTGTCACGACTAATACTCAAGATTTCTAAGGGGTACACGCTAATGATTATAATGATTTATGCACCAACATCGAGCCATGATGGTGAAGAGGTTGAAGAAATGTACACCGAAATTGAGTCTTCTAGATGAGCAGAAAACCCACTACACTATTATTATGGGGGACTTCAATGCTAAGGTTGGAAAAAGACAAAACAGCGCAGAAAGGGGAACTATAGGAAATTTTGGAATTGGTGAAAGAAATGAAAGAGGTGAAAGACTTGTGGAATTTGCAGAATCTCAAGGATTGTCAGTAATGAACACTTTTTTTCAAGAAAAGGGTGAACAGAAAGTGGACATGGAAGAGTCCAAATGGATTAACTACTAATGAAATTGACTTCATCCTCACTAACAGAAGATGTATTGTGAATGATTTTACCGTCCTGAATAAGGTAAATATTGGAAGTGATCACAGAATGGTAAGATGTACACTTGATATAGATGTAGGAAAGGAAAAAACTGACTCGAGTAAATAATACAAAGGTCTTTGAGATAACAGAGAAGGAGAAAAAGCAGTATGTATTGGAACTTAAGAACAAGTTTGAGCTTCTGCAAACTGCTCAGGACCAAGATATCGACGAGGAATATTACAACTTTCTGAAAGTGATAAAGCCCAAGAAACCTATAGGGAAAAAGAAATCCAAAGAAGAAAAAATTAGTCAAGAAACACTTGTCATGATGAACTGAAGACGACAAATGAAGAGCAAGAAAAACACTGACAGGGAGAGAATTGAGTATACTGAGTTATGCCATTAGAAAGAGACTCAGAGAGGACATAAGAAGAATTAACACAAGAAAAGTAGAACAAGCATTAAGGGAAAACAAAGGATTTAAATCAGCAGCCATGAGCAGTAATACAGAAAGACAAATGATACTGAAACTGAAGAATAGCGATGGTGTGCTTATAAACAGCAGAGAAGGCATAATTCAAATAGAAGAAGACTACTATAGAGAATTATACAAGGAGCGAGGGAATGATGCCAGCAGTGGGGAAGATGGATTGCAAAGTAGCAACACATACGACATACCTGATATTCTTCCTGATGAGGTAGAACATGTATTGAAGAAAATGAAGAATCGGAAAGCCCCGGGGGAAGATGAAGTTACTGTAGAATTGTTAAAATTGGGAGGAAGAGACATAACACAAAAACTGGCAAGGCTCTTCACAAAGTGCATTAGAAAAGGTGTGATGCCTAAGTAGTGGAATAATGCAATCATAGTCTTGCTGCATAAGAAAGGAGATAAATCAGAAATTGGAAATTATAGACCAATTAGCTTGTTATCCCACATCTACAAGTTGTTCACAAGGGTCATTACTAACAGATTAGAAAGAATACTTGATGAGAATCAACAGAAAGAGCAAGCTGGCTTTAGGACAGGATTCGCAACTATGGATCACCTTCACGTAATATCACAGCTAATGGAGAAAGCAAATGAATATAAAACACCATTATGCCTGGCATTTGTGGATTATGAAAAGGCATTTGACTCCATACAGCATAAGGCAATGTTTCGGGCACTGGAAAGACAAGGCATAGATACCCCATATATTATGATTTTGAAGAAAATATATGAGAGTGCTACCTCCTTTATTAGACTAGACAAAGACAGTAGCAAATTTAAAATCGAGAAAGGAGTTCGACAAGGAGACACAATATCTCCGAAGCTGTTTACTGCTGCCCTTGAGGAAGCTTCCAGAAGATTAGACTGGTCGCAGAAAGGAGTCAATGTGAACGGAGAGTACCTAAACCATTTACGATTTGCAGATGACATTGTGGTCATAAGCCACGATCCCAAAGAATTAGAGGAAAATCTTAATCAGTTATGCAGAGTTAGTAAGGATTTTGGACTAAAGATGAATATGGCTAAAACAAAAGTAATGATGAACAAGTATGCCACGGAAAGGGAAATAATGATTGAAGGAGCAGTAATTGAAAAGGTGGAGTCATATACTTATCTGGGACAAGTTATTAGCTGTAATAATGATAAATGGCTGGAGGTCAAGAGAAGAATTAATTTTGGATGGATAGCATTCAGGAAATATAGTCACATACTGAAGAGCAATATCCCAGTTTGTCTGAAATGTAAAATAATGAATCAATGTATACTCCCCACTATGACTTATGGAAGTGAAACTTGGGCACTCACCAAAAGAATGGAAGAAAAGCTGAGAACTACACAGCGAAGAATGGAACGAATTATATTGGGAATCAGACTGTTAGATAAGAAGAGAAACACATGGATTAGGCAGCAAACTCAAGTAAAGGACATACTTATCAAAACTAAAGAACTAAAATGGTCTTGGGCAGGACACATAGCTCGAAGACATGATGACAGATGGACCCAACAGGAGCTAGAAGAAAACCTGGAAGACAAAGGCGGAGATGAATAGATGAAATTCATGAGTTTTTTGGGTAGTAAATGGATGGCCAGTGCTCAAAACAGAAGGAACTGGAAAGTTGCTGGAGAGGCCTTCATCCTGCAGTGGATTGAAAATGGCTGATGATGATGACGTGCTCATTAGTATCCTGTTTTGTGAGGTTAAGCATGGCTCCATATGTTCAGTTGACACCAAGAAAAGAAAGTGTAACTGTTGCTCTGTCCCAGGAAGGGCTTTCTACGCATGCTATCGCTAATAAAATAGGCTGCCACCAATCAACAGTATCCCTGTGCTGAAACTAAAACGTGAAACCGGTGATGTGAAGAGAAGACCTGGAACAGGTCATAAGAGAGCGACTACACCTTCCCAAGATCGATATTTGAAATGGCTATGCCTTCGTAATCACCATGCTAGAGCTCCTGATCTAAAACTGGACTTTGAGATGGCCTCTGGTGCTGAAATAAGTGCACGAACTATCCAAAGGTGGCTTTTGGAATGTGGTCTGAATGCCTATCGGCCCAAGAAGAAGCCTTTGTTGACCCAACAAATGAGGAAGAAATGACTTGCTTGGGCTAAAATGCATGTTTCATGGACAAATCAGCAATGGGACACCGTCATCTTTTCTGACGAATCAAAATTCAACCTGCATGGCTCAGATGGGAAGCAATATGTCAGAAGACGAAAACCGGAGGCATACCATCCTGACTGCATAACACCGATTGTAAAGTTCCCTGCCGGTCAGATGGTCTGGGATGCATAACAAGAAAAGGGATGGGGCAAATTAAGTTTATTAACGGAATGGTGAATGTAGAAACTTACACTGCTATCTTGGAGGAGTGCCCAAAACCCATTATTAGGGATCACACAGATGTCCAAAACTTCATTTTTCATCAGGGCTCAGCACCTTGCCACACAGCAAAATTGGTAAGTTTTATGCTTTTAGATTTAACGATGAGTTTGTGTTCTTGTCTCACAAGGCTTAAAACATACTTACACCAATGTTTTCCCTCGTTTTTCTCCCTTAAAGTACAGTCATACCTCAGGAATGCTGGCATTAGTGTTGGACTGGCCCAGCAACAGTACAGATTTGAACCCTATTGAAAATTTCTGGTACATAATATCGTCTAAAATTGCTCAGAAGAAGCCAACAAGTAAGATTCAGCTGCAAGAGAGCATTGTAAGGGTGTAGTACCACGAAATTGGGCAACTGTATATATCCAGAAGTTGATTAACTCTATGCCAGATCGTTGCAAGGCTGTAATTGCAGCTCAAGGAGGAACAACAAAATATCGAGGACTTATTTCGCTGATTTACAGTACATAATACTATTACATTAACTTGTCATTTCAATTTGTACATGGTTGTCATGATTGCCATTTGCATGATTTCTCATATTTCCATTAATTATGCATTTTACCCTTTGGGAAGATATTCATGTCAATTAGGTATATCAGGTGGAGTCTTTATTGGATTTCATTCACAGAGATATATATCCCATCTAACAAATGCACATCGAACATTTCTACAAAACACATTATTTGCAAAATTCACAAGTGATGCTGTTTTTTTGTCCGCACTGTGGTTGCCATGTGAAGAATGCACAGAAGCTTGTTATGCAGTGATCATTTCTATAATTTTTACTCTGCATTATGCAAAACTTTTTGTATGATTTGGTGTTATATATAAGGTCAAATAATATTTATAAACATGGTATTGTTTATTCCAAATCATCTTAGTATATACAAAAGCCCTTCTAACTATATTGCCTTGCAAAGCAACACAATCACTTGCATGTACACCAATGCTAGAATTGGTGTACATGCACCAATGCTGGCAGGGAACAAAATGATTTTGTAATAACTGAGAGTGAAGTGGAGGAGAAATTATTGAAGTTAAACATAAGAAATGCAACTGGATTGGATGAGAACTACCCAGTTATATTAAAGGAGGCAGCAAAGGAAGTAAGCAAACCCTTAGCCATAATTATGAGAGCTTCCTTGGACTCAGGTTAGGTCTCTGTGGACTAGAGATCTACAAATGTGACCCCAATTCACAAAGGGGATCTAAGGGCGACACACTTAATTAGAGACCTGTTAGTTTAACTTCTCTCCTGGGGAAATTAATGGAAGCACTGGTTAAAGAAGCACTACAGGATCATCTAGACAAATCTGCAGTTATAGTTCAGACACAGCACAGATTTGTTGGGCGTGTCCGTAGCCAGGTGGGAAGGAGCAGCAGCAGTACGTAGCACACGCTTCTTGATTAGACTGGGATTCGAGCCCATCACCACCAAATACGGAGGATGCGGAAAGGTCAAGGGAAGGACCACCGCATATTCCCGGAGCAATATGGCCTTAGTTGCTAATGCTCCTAAAAACCAAATAACAAACAAACAAACAAACAGGTTTGTTAAGGGGTAGTCTTGTCTGACCAATTTCATTCAATACTACAATGAGGTCACAAAGAAACTGGACGCAAAAACTTATTATTATATTATATACTTGAATTTCAGGAAAGCTTTTGATACTGTTGCACATGGAAAACTACTGTACAAATTGGAGCAATATGGCAATAAGTTGCTGCTATGGATAAAGGGATGGTTGAGTGGGAGACGACAGAGAGTGGAAATAAATGGACACTCCTCTATGTGGACTAATGTTATTAGTGGAATCCCCTGGGGTTCAGTGCTGGGCCCATTGTTGTTTTGTGTATTTATCAATGATATCGATGAAGGCATATCAGGCTTAATGTCCAAGTCTGCAGATGATACAAAAGTTGGCAGAGTTATTATTGACAGTAAAGACATTATGCTACTGCAGCAGAATCTAGAAAGTTAGGCAGATGGGCCGAGAAGTGGCAACTGATATTTAACATTTACAAATGCAAAGTACTGCATATGGGTAGCAGTAACCCAAGAGAAATGTACCAAGTGTGTGGTACTACACTCAGGGAAGTGGAGAATGAAAAAGACCTGGGGCAGTCAGATATGAAGTTCTCTGAGCTGTGCAGAGGAGCTGCCAGAGCAGGTCATGGAGTCTTGTCAATAATATATAGAAATTTTGCTAGCAGTGATAAGGAAGTGATTATCCCCTTGTATAAAGTAATGGTCAGGCCACACCTTGAATTCTGCATACAGTTCTGGAGCCTCATTTTACAAAAGATGTAGGGTTCCTGGAACGAGCACAGAGAAAGGCAATGAGATTAGTGAGTGGGACAATGGGTTGCTCTTACCAAGAAAGGTTAAGTTCTGCAAATTGCAGTGTCTGGAGATTAGGCACCTGCGAGGTGATCTGATTGTGGTGTATAAGGCCTTGAACGGTTTGAGCAATCTCAGTGCTAATGGGATTCTTCCTCTTGTCCAGATTAATCGTCTGAGGGAACATATATTTAAATTGAGGAAAGACAGTTGTAGAATAGATTTGCAGAAATTTGCCTTTAGCCAGTGGATGGTTGATTGCTGAAACAAACTTCCATCTGTTGTTGTGGAAGTTGATAGCTTAAATAAATTTAAGTCTGAACTAGACAAACATTTGGAGTGATCAGATGGGTGGAATGGGAGGATTTTTTTTTTTTTGGCTGATGCTGTATATAAGCTTGCCTTCTTGCATCATATGCCTCAACTAATGTTGATGCAAATGCATTGGCATGTTTTGACTGACTGACAGTGGTCAACTTGTAAACTGTCATTGCCAATACTAGAAGCCTCTTGGATGTTATTGAAAAAATATGCAGATATGTAATGTTTTGAAGTTAGGTGTTCAGGGTTTGTAAGTTTCCTTTTACAGAAAGAGTATTTCTATACTGCACTGCATATAAAGAACCATATCTATTGTATCATACTCCACAAGCAAAGTTCCACCCTTCACAATTTGAGAAATTCTGTTCTATGCAATTTCATGTGCCAAATAAATAATAGTAATTAAAATGATAATTACTTAATTTAATTATCATTTTAATTGAATCATCATTGAACCTCCCCCTTGACCATCATTGAACTTTTCCCTTGTTCAATGATGGTCTAAGCAAACAGATCTGTTTAACAAAAAAAAATTCATATATATATATATATATGATAAGTTAAAATTGTTCGTGTACAAGGCATTCACCACAAGTTGCTCATGTGAATGTTTGTTGGTATCACTCATACTGCAGATTAACCTATTGCCAATCATGAAATCAGGGAAAAAATACCTGAAAGGTGTTTTTTCACTCTGTTTCCATGGGTTACTCCTGCATGAACAGAAAGGTTTTAGTGCTAAAAAAAGCTAAAAGAAACATGAAGGTCAAAATGGGTTTATCTAATGAAGATTTATCATTTCGTGGAGGGGTGTATAAGGCCTGCAAACAGTTGAAAGAGCTATGTTACCTCATGAATAAAGAAAATATCCTTTTCTTTAGAGAAATGTAGTTGTGCTGTCACCACAAGTTGAGCAGTGCCAGATTTAGGTAGTCTGGGACACAGTGCACATTAGGGCTTGCAAACCGGTTTTATAAAATCGGTTAAATCGGTTTTCATATTGAGTTGTTAAAACCGAAACCGACCTTCTAAAACCGGATTCGAATATTTTCTTAGTTAGCCCTCGAATATAGTTTTTTGTTACACACATTTTCTTTTGTTTGTTCGTTTGTCTGGATCGTTCAATTGCTTTATGTTTTAAACATGTTTTTTGCTTTATTTTATTTTATTTTTTTTTATTTTATGTTTAGGTACAAATCTCATGGGCAAGTGGCCCAAATCTAAGAGGGGTACCTTTTATCTTCCCACATGTATCATGGCACGATGCAGGTGTACTCATTTACGACTGAGTGAGTCGGAGCGATAGCGTTAAAGAAAATGCTCAACATTTCTCCGTTCCATCTATCTTGTTCGCTAGGCAAGTTATGGAACGCGCCTTATTGACGGTTACCCACTAGAAACAGATTCGCATCAAATCAAATTGCATCAAATTTAAATCGTAGAAAGTTTCTTCCTTCTTTATTCCTATTAAATTTGCGATCAAATGTTCTCCCAAAAGCAGCTTCACCAAATTTAGCTTTTACATAATTTTTGAAAATACAATAGATTTAATTGAGGGAAAAAAAATTTGCAAGTAAATAAATAAAAAATTTCTTTCGTGAAAATTTTGAAACTTGCCTCGTTTAGACTCTTCATTCAGTGCTTGCGGGAGTGACGCATAGCATTTTGCCTTTGTTGTCTTCAATATATATTTTTTAAATTGTCAGTGATATAAATTCCTACTAATTAATATTTATTACTCTTAATATGTCTAAGATGAAATCAAATGTATGGAATTATTTTGCTCGAAAAAGCAAAGATGAAGCACAATGTTCGAAATGTCAGAGGATAATGAAGTCGTCTGGAGGATCTACATCATCTTTGATGTTGCATTTAAAGAAAATGCATCAGATTAACATTAAACAAGATAACAGTGAACCTCCTGTAAAAATGGTAAGAACATTAGAAAACTTGTTAAAAAATCTATGGAAGAAGAGACTTCAAAATTAGCTGCTTTAGATGGATTTTCTTTTAATTCAATTGCCAAGAGTGAGTTTATACAATCAAGCCTTCGCCTTCAGAGAAATAAATACGATAAATTACCACCAGCCTCAGTGAATGGAATTAAAAATATGGTTCTGAATTATTATAAAACTAAGAAAGAAGAACTCATTCAGCATTTCAAAAATTCATTGGTTTTGGGTGCACGGTATTCATTGACTCTAGACGAATATAGGTCTATACAAAATAAAAGGTATATGAATATAAATGTGCATTCAAAAGACAATCATTGGTCGTTAGGTCTTATTGAGATTAATGGTTCACTTGACAGCAGAAGAACTGAGCAAATTGTGAATGGACATTTGAAGGAATTTGGTTTGAACTTGGATGAGGATATTGTTGCCTGCACCACCGATGGAGCAGCAATGATGATTTGGCAAGCAAATTACGCCTAATCATCAACAATGTATGGCCCATTTTATACATCTGTCAGTTATAGATGTACTTTATGAAAAATCAATCAATTATGGTGCCAAAGTCTCTGAGTCTCCCAAAGACAATGAAGAAAATGAAAATAATGAAAGTAGTGATGATGATGAAGAAGTTGAAGAAAGACAGCAAGGCATGCTTTATCAAACCGACTTTACCGATGAGCTCATTTATTTCTTCAATCCAATGGCCAATTTGCACAAAATTTTGCAAGCTTTTTCGAAAATCGCCTACCAAAAATGACACATTACCAAATTTAATGGGAAAGAATATAAACTTATATTAGATTTTCAAGACTAGATGGGATAGCACATTCTATATGATTGAGAGATTTTTGAAATTGAAAAACTGCATTCCAAATGCTCTATGTGTAGTACTGTCAACTGAAGCTGTGTCTGACGATGACTGGAAAACACTTGAATTGCTATGTGAAACTTAACGACCAGTTGAAATGATTCTGAAGGCTATAACCTCAGAAGATACAGACTTACTTAAAGCACTCTTCAATTGCTAAGCTTGATACGGCAGAAAACCCATTTGCTTTAAAGTTTCACCAAAGCCTTTTGCAGCGTTACAGTGCAAGATGAAATCGCCAGACTGTGTCTTTGCTGAGCTATCTACACAACCCCAAAAAGTTTAGGAAAGAAGATTCAGGTTCAAGAACTTTTGATTTTCCAAGTAAGCAAGTTTTGAAAAAGCATGCTGAAGAGATTTATCAGAGATTATTTGCAAAACATTCTGAAGGAGTCTTAGTGTTGAATGAAGAAACTGAAAATAAACGAACTGTTCTTTTATAAGAAAACAAAGACTCGTCTAGTTCCGATGTTGGAGATATACTCACGCGAGAGTATGATAGTGTAATAAAGAGATTAACTGAAGAGCCTTCAAAATATCCGAGTGAATTGGAAATCAGCAAAGAATTTAAACTTTTGGAGGCAACTAGCAGTAGAAGTGAAAAGCTGGAGAAAGTTTATAGGGCACTGCTGACCATTAAACCAAGAAGTGTCCAATCTGAGAGAGTGTTTTCGATCACTGGTCTCTTTAACACAAAAATAAGGTCAAGTCTATCAGGAAAAATGCTTAATATACTGTGATTTTTAAAGGATCATTTTCAGAAAAAAGCTGAACAATAAATAGTAATTTCCCCAAGCTGCTTTTCTTCACATTATTTTTATTTATTTATTATTATTATTATTATAGGGCTTATTATTTTTTTTGTTTACTATACGAGAAGATAGTTTTTATTCAAAGGATTTGAATACAATTTGTAATTTTGTATAATCTCCAGCTGGTTATTTTTTTGGAGCACTTTAATTTTTTTATTTTTTTTTACTATAAGAGGTGATAGATTTTGTTTACAAGATTTGATTACGATTTGTACAATCTACCCAAGATAAAATAAATACCTGTGTTATAAGCTTTTAGTTATTTTCGCTAAGTCTGAGAAAATCGGTTTTAAAACCGGTTTTAAGAGTAAACTTCGGTTAAACTCGGTTTTGAAATTTCTCGGTTTTATGCAAGCCCTAGTGCACATCAGTGATGCACCCACGGTAGAGTCAGCAGATTGTACCCCTTAATGCCGAAATCTGGTACTGTGGCACTTTTTAGCATTAGGCAATTGGTGTCTTTTTTTTGTGAATGTACCTGCTGTCAAAAAAATCCTGGCTACCCTACTGGTACACATAAATACACAAATTATTATATTATTCTAAAACAAAATAGTGTAATTATTTTGTGTTGGTGTTACCAAGAGAGGCTTAAGTTCTGCAAATTGCAGAACTTAAGCCTTTCTTGCAAAGTGGAGGAGAAATTGCTGAAATTGAACATAAAGGCACCTGGGGTGGATGGGATCTATCCAGTTATATTAAAGGAAGTAAGCAAACCCTTAGCCATAATTATGAGCTAAGATAGTATGTAATCAAGTCGCAAAGGACATTAGGGAAACAAAGGCAGATTACGAGAAATCTTTGGCAAACAGTGCAAAAAAAAACATTACAGACTTCTTTTCTTATGTAAACTCTAGAAGGAAGGGGATGAATCATATTGGTCCACTTGACATTGACATTTTGATTATTGATGAACCTGCTCAGGTAGCTGACAAACTGAATGAGTATTTTACATCTACATTCACACATGAGGAGGTCAGAAGCTTATCAAACTCTGGCAGGGAGCTAAATGATTTTGTAATAACTGAGAGCAGTGCGGAGGAGAAATTGTTGAAATTGAACATAAGAAAGGCACCTGGGGTGGATGGGATCTTTCCAGTTATATTAAAGGAAGCAAGCAAACCCTTGTATAAGGCAATACTCAGGGTACTGCCTTATACAAGCCAATACCCTGATTACCTTGAGTACTGTATACAGGTGTGGAGGCTTCATTTTAGAAAAGATGTAGAGCTGCTGGAATGAGTACAGAGAAGGGCAACGAGATTGGTAAGTATAACAAAGGGTTGGTTTTACCAAGAAAGGTTAAGTTCTGTAAATTGAAGTGTATAAGGCCTTGAATGGGTTGATCAATCTCAATGCTAATGAGATTCTTCCTCTTGCTCGGATTACTCACCTGAGAGGACATAAATTCAAATTGAGGAAAGACAATTTTAGAAAAAATGATGTGCAAAGATTTGCCTTTAGCCAGCAGGTGATTGATAGTTGGAACAAACTTCCATCTGTTATAATGGAGGTCAACAACTTAAATAAGTTCAAGGCGGAACTAGACAAACATTTGGAGGGTGAAATGGGAGGCGTTTTTTTTTTTTTTTTTTTTTTTGACTGATGCTATCTAGGCTTGTTTCTTGCATCATATAACTCTCCCATAGAAGCTAATGTTGACAAACAATGCTGTCACAAAGTATAGGTCTAATTGACCCACATCTTTTCCAAAATTTTCCACTTTCCCCAGTGGCTGTTTGATCAGCTTGAAGGCTATTTAGTAAAATGCACCTTAACCCAATGAGGATTATCTTAAATAAAATATGCATTTTATCAATCTGAGCAAAACTTTCTCATTTTTATAGCAAATACACACTGTATAGAAATTTTAAAAAATTATTTAAAATATAAAAAACAAAAATGATTAATTTTTTAAACAGTGATATTTTCATAAAAATAAATAAATAATCTCCCTCCCTTAACGGTCCCAAGTTTCTTTTAGTAGGTAAGCTAATTCCTTTAAGCCCTCATGGGTAGCACAGTTGGTAGGTCACCACCTCTGCACACCAGGTGGAAAAGACCTGATTTCTAATCCCATCAATGATGGGAGAATTTTTATAGGTTTTTTCATAACGTGGCTGGTTTAGTCTGTCTCAGGCAAGGGTTGCGTGGTTTTTTTTACCGGAAACTCAGTTTTTCCATCCAGAATACAGAAAATCAACTTCAGAACACATGCAGTTTACAGACAACATACACGGAGCAACATGGCCTTAGTCACCGATGCTCCTAAAACCCAATAACAGCAACTAATTCCTTTCAGTAGCATTTTCAGATTCAATGATTTCTAATTGAAACTATATACCCTAGGGGCTCACATCTGGTGAATATGGGCTGGGCACACCCAGGGTCCTGATCTGGATATCATTCTTCTCTTTCTTGTTGATTCCCTTCTGCTCTGACTCTCTCTCAAGGTAACTCAGAAATAATTTTTTTTTTTTTTTGGCTAATGCAGCAAAAGCCTCAGGCTTCCTTGCACCATGTGGCTAATGATAATAATAATTAGGATTCTTGAGTTCTATACAGGAGAAAATAGTTCTCAACTTAAAATTAAGACCGAAAGCTCATGCTAAACCAGAAATCTATCTTAAAAGTCTTAATGATTTTCACAAAATGCAAACAAAAATCAGAAAGAATAATGTTTTTCTTGTGACCATAGATAATCCAAAATGAAATAAATACAGATTGCACTTTCTTTGTGAATATCTCTTTGCTTTCATGTAAACAATTAAAAAATGATAAAAAAAACTTTTAAAAATTCGAATAAGTTATTATTATTACTTTTTATTTCCAGATAGCAAACCAAGATCGAAGGGGTGCTGAATTAGATTATTTAAAATTTTACTATAAAGAATGGCTGGACAATGGAGGTAATGTAGATCCTGCATTGAATAAACCAAGTGAAAAATTTTTATTAGAACATCCAAGGTACTTAGATTTATTGAAAGGTAAGAATTATTTAACTGTGTTCTTGAAGTTGTTAAAAAATAGTTAATTTGGTAAAATACAGAATATCACTTTTCTGTGTATGGTTGTATCACAGTTTTTAGAAGTGGTATTTTGATTTTGAAAGTCTCATAAAACATGGCATTTTCTCTCAACCTACAAACATGTACATTAGTAGTCAGCAAAAAGCAGAAAACTTGTGTAAATTTTGTTCAGCCAAGAAGTGAGATAAAATTACTTGTGTATTTCTAAAAAATGCTATCGGATTAACTACTCACCTCTTTTCTTCCATGTTATGCTGCACTGAAATCTGTTAGCAGCTGCATATTTTAAGTTTAAAAGAGCTCCTGTTTGCCATATATCTGACATTGAGGTGGGCGAATTTAAAATGTGGTTTTTCTTCTACTGTCTCCAAGGTCTAAAATGTATGCATATCTTAAATTGATCTCCATTGTTAAACAAATTGAGAAAAAAATTACTTGTGTACTTTTGAAAAAATGCTGTCAGGTTTCTGCTAATGTGCCGTATATGCATTCTTAAAATGCGGTTTCTGCTTCTAATATATATAAGAATGTCAAACAGCACTACAAGTGATGTGCCATTACAAATATAAACATTCAAAAAGCACTGAGATGCTGTGTCATAATACATATGAGCAGTCATTCCAAAATGGGCAATAAATGAATGTTGTAAAAGTTAATGGCATGTGAAATTAACAACTGCTGAATTCTCTCAGCACAACTCTGGCTATTAGTAGCAATGTTTTATTTTTGTTTAAAGGTTAATATGCATTTTTATCTGTTTTTGCTCATTTTAAATTTAGTTTATGTATATGGAATAATTTTTTGATAAAATTGAGTTTTCAGATTTGTGTAAAGCTCAGCCAAAAATTAAGTATTCACTTTTAGCTATAAATTCCAGAATTTTACTTTTCAATTATTTAAGAATTTTCAGGATGTTGTTATTTCTCAACATTCCAAAAAATTATGGCACATTAATTTCTGTTTTAGTCAAATATTTGCATTTTTCTCACCACAAATTAATGAAAATTAATTTGTGCAACTGAAATGGCTCTTTATCTGTTAATCTGGAAAATAAACAGCTCATTTTGCATATGACAGAAGCTGTGTCCTATATTTGGTTTTGTTTTTAATATTTTACAGACTAATATAATTTGGCAGTTTGCATCTCCTCTCTCTCAATGGTTATGTGGTTTCTTAGATGACTTGCAATTACAGCAGAGTGGAGTTTATTGCTTTTTTTGGCAGACTTTGAATAAGTGCCTGTTCTCAGCCCAATGGTCACAGATAGGAGCACACTTGGGACAACTGATAGAGGATGGCCAAAAACCAATTGCTTGAAACACGTCATCACTGGTACAAAATCATGAAACTAGTGCAAAGAAAACCAGTCTAAAAGAGCCCTTTCCTTATTGACAAGCATATTTCTTATCCTGAAAAATAGTTTTACACTAAAACTATATTTTTTCCAGGTCAGACTTGGTTGCTATTTCAGTGGTTATTGAATTGGTCTCTTATTTAGTTGTAGATAGTTTATTCACTACATCTACACAGCTGTTTGAAATTTTTCCTCTTTTTTTTTTTTTTTTTTTTTTGTGTGTGTAACATCCTTGGGGGCACCAAGAACCGAGTAAATTTTATCAGTCATGGAAGTGACGTCATTCATGGTTTCCACCAGAGGTGCTTCCCATGTTCCCACCACTAGTCTGTGCCAAGCACTCACTAGTAGTATGATTAGAGCAAGTGGCGCATTTTTCATGACTGGTAAGATATCTCAAGTTCTAGTGAACCGATTTACAAAATTCAAATGCCACTCATTTGAATTTCGTCGAACTGCATTAGAAAAACACAATGAAACAAAATAAAAAGTGCGACGTACCGTGTACGCACAAAAGATGTTTTATTTTCTTCAAAAACATACTTGGCTTGGAAGAGATTAGTGAAATCTAAGCCAGTAGACTAATTGCCCATTTGATTATAGCCATTTGAATAGTATGGCTGCACCATTACAAATATTTTTCAACAATTTCTTTTTTATTCTTGCATTTTCGTTGCATTAGCATTAGTAGAGGCATTTGATGCAAGAAAACAAGCTTATGCAGCATCAGCCAAAAAAAAAAAAAAAAAAAAACCCACTTCCACTTCACCCCTCTGTTCGTTCAAAATACCTGTCCAGCTGAGCCTTAAACTTATTTAGGCTATCAACCTCCACCACAAGGGATGGAAGTCTGTTCCACCAACCAACCACCCGCTGGCTAAAGGCAAATTTCCGCACGTCTTTCCTCAATTTGAATTTATGCCCTCTCAGGTGATTTTTCTGAGCTAGAGGAAGAATCCCATCAGCATTGAGCATGCTTAAACCATTCAAGGCTTTATACACCTCTATCAGATCACCTCGCTGGTGCCTAGTCTCCAGACACTGTAATTTGCAAAACTTAAGCCTTTCTTCGTAAGAGCACCCCTTTGTTCCATTCACTAATCTTGTTGCCCTTCTCTGTACTCGCTCCAGCAGCTCCACATCCTTGCTGAAATGAGGCCTCCAGACCTGTATACAGTACTCTAGGTGTGGCCTGACCATCGCCTTATACAATGGAATAATCACCTCCTTATCCCTGCTGGAAAAATTCCTGTATATCATTGACAATACTCCATGAGCTACTCTTGCAGCCCGTCTGCACTGCTCAGAGAACTTCATATCTGCCTGCACAACCACCCCCAAGTCCCTTTCATTCTCTACTACTGTCAGTGTTGTACCACAGAGTTGATACGTTGCTCTGGGGTTGCTGTTTCCCATGTGTAGTACTTTACATTTGTCAATGTTAAACTTCATTTGCCACCTCTCAGCCCATCTGCTCAACCTTTCCAGATCCTGTTGCAGCAGCATAGTGTCAGTAGTGTCCTTGACAACCCTGCCAACCTTTGTATCGTCTGCAAACTTGGACATTAAGCCCGATATACCATCATCAATATCATTTATAAATACAGAAAACAATAATGGACCCAACACTGAGCCCTGAGGGACTCCACTAATAACATCAGTCCACGATGAGCAGTGTCCATTGATTACCACTCTCTGTCTTCTCCCCCTCAACCACCCCTTTATCCATAGCAGCAATTTGCCTCCAATGTCACACTGCTCCAATTTGTGTAGCAGTCTTCCATGTGCAACAGTATCAAAAGCCTTTCTAAGATCCAAGTATATAATATCAAAGTTATTCCCTGCATCCAGTTCTTTTGTGACTGCATCATAGTATCCAATCAAGTTGGTCAGGCAAGACTTCCCCTTAACAAAACCATGCTGTGTCTGAGCTATAACTGAAGTCTTGTCTAAATGATCCTGCAGTGCTTCTTTAACCAGTGCCTCCATTAATTTTCCTGGAACAGAAGTTAAGCTCACAGGTCTATAATTACTTGTCAGCCTTTGATCCTCCTTTGTGAATTGGGGTCACATTTGCACATTTCCAGTCTATGGGTACCTCCCCTGAGTCCAAGGAAGCTCTCATAATTATGGCTAAGGGTTTGCTTACTTCCTTTGCTGCCTCCTTTAATATAACTGGATAGATCCCATCCACCCCGGGTGCCTTTCTTGTGTTTATCTTCAACAGTTTCTCCTCCACTTTACTCCCAGTTATTTCAAGATTCTGTAGCTTACTGCTAGAGTTGAATACACCTCTGGCATTCCCCTCGCTGAATAACTCCTCATGTGTGAATGTCGATGCAAAATATTCATTTAGTTTGTTAGCTACCTGAGCAGGATCATCAACAGTTGACCCATCAATATCAAGTGGACCAATCTGATTCATCCCCTTCCTTCTAGAGTTTACATAAGTAAAGAACTCTTTGCTGTTTTTCTTTGCATCCCTTGCCAAGGATTTCTCGTAATCTGCCTTCGCCTGCCTAACCTCCTTTGTAACTTGGTTGCATATCAACTTGTATCTATCATAGGCTTCTGTGTCATGTGTTAATTTGTATGTATCCCATGCATTTTTCTTCTCTGCCATATGCCTCATTAGTTCATCTGACATCCATTTTGGCCTAAACCTTGAACAATATTTCTTAGTTGGTATGTAAAGCCTAGTAGCTTCCAAGATGAGTTCTTTGAATGCTTCCCATTTTGAATTTGCTGTTGGTAACATCATCAGTTGGTCCCACTGTATAGAATTTAAATACTGTCTCAGTCCATCGTAGTCGCCGTTACGGAAGCAATAACCCTTCCCTTTACCCCTAATGGTAGTTACCTCTTTGAGTAAATCCCACTTCAGCACACTGTGATCACTGCCACCTAGTGGTTCATTTATCTGCAGATTCTTAATGCATGAAGAATCACTGCTGATAATCAAATCAAGAGTATTACTCCCTCTAGTTGCCTCCCGAACATGCTGATGTAGAAAACAATCATCCAATAAATCCACAAAAGCCCTGCTAGTGTGTGAGTAACCAGCCCCCAAATTCCAGTCAATATCTGGGAAATTAAAATCTCCCATTATAAGACTCCCTGATTTACTGGCCCACTCTATTTCCCTGTACAGTTCCTTATTATACTCATCAGAGTCATTAGGCCTATAGCACACTCCTACTCTCAATTTTGATCTCCCAATGTTTATGTCACACCAAACTGACTCAACACTGCACTGTCCAGCGATGTCGACTGGCTTCACTTCCTTGGTTTTTATGTGTTTTTTAACTAATAGCATAACCCCTCCCCCCTTCCTATCCTGTCTATCCTTTCTGTAGACGTTGTACTCCCCAAATTGCAGTTCTGCATCCCTTATATCTGTGTGACACCACGTCTCTGATATCCCAACAATATCTGCCTTTGATGTTTTGAGCAATACCTCAAATTCATCAAATTTATTTACTAAACTCCTAGCATTGGTGTACACGCAAGTATACCTGCACCTGTTTCTATTCTTAGCTACCCTAACACAACCCATGTGTTTACTTGTACCGCAATGGCTCCCAGCAGTCTCTGAAATACCATGCATCTTGTTTTTCAGGCTTCTGCTCATTCTCATAGAAGCAGTGCAAGAATCTCTTTCACCTCTGCCAGTGGCTACTGTCAATCTATTGGTCTTTGTCTCCCCCCAAGCTAGCAGTTTTCCGACCTAGTTTTACCTAGCAGTTTTACCTAGTTACATTCCATTGTTAGGTGGCATGATAGAAGTTTTCACATCAGTAATTTTGAAAAAGGTGTTCAACAATGCCGAAGTCAAGTGCAGAGTGTTCTCGATAGTATCAAAAAAAAATGAAAGCAACTAGACCTAAGAAAATAAAGACGAAGGTAGCAATGAGTGCTCAAAAATGAAAAAGACTATCGAGATTACTTAAAAGACAAAGAGAAAATCAAACATTGGATTTAGCAGCACCTTCAACCAGCAATGCTGCTGCTGCTTCATCTAACAATGATGTACCTGAAGTGAGTATTAATTATGTACAACGGAACATTACTCCAATTGCAAAGCAGATGGGTTTAAATGAATAAGCTCCTTTTCCTTATGCCGACTACTATTCACATAAGAATGTGCATCAAGAATTTGAAAGGAGATTTATGAAAAATAAGTTCTGTTCTGTGTGCTACATTGAGATCGCCTATGTTTAAAAATGACACAAAGAAACTAGCTGCTAAAGATACACTATTGATATGCACTGCATTTCCCAATGTTGATGTTGATATGCTCCTTGTGTGTAATAGCTGTAGAGGATCACTTGAGAACAACACCATTCCATCTCATTTACCAAAGTTGGATTTAGCGACAAAGAGGCTCATTTCACCTCGCTTACCATTCATGCAAATAAGACACCTGAGACACTCACAGCATTTTGGGCCAAGTGATCAATGTGCCTGTTTCAGTCAACACGATGGTCCATCACTTGCCAAGAGAGATTGACGACGATCGTTGTACAAACATACATAAAAAACACAGGAAAATACAAAAGTACAGTTATTTGATCAGGTTAGTAAGAAAGTGAGTGGTTAAAGCATGGCTTTAGTATTTGGTCGACATGTCTCTATCGATTGTATCAAATCATGATAGATCAGTCATTCTTTGATGAGTCACATGGAAATGAATTTGGCTAAAGACAACATAAGTGAAGCAGTTCTGACTGAGGAAAGTCTCATTGCCCAACAGTAAATGTTGTGAAGCAACGATAAATATCTTAAAATTGCCCCAGGAGAAATTATCGTACCCCAGAGCTTACTGTTTGATGAGCACACAGAGGAACTGTCCTTCCCCAGCATTTATCTTTGACAATTCAGAACTTTTAGAGAGACTTTACATGTCACTCTGTTCATTGATGGCAACGAGAGCAAGCTCATGACCAATGCAGTGTTACTCCCTAATCATCTCAAAAAAAAAAAAAAAAAAAAAAGAGGTAGCAATGAAGGTGATGAGATTGAGAACAAGAGAACTAAGACAGATGGATACAAAGTAAAATACACTGCTCACTACAAGATGTGGAAAATTATACAGGATAACAATTACACTGACATTGATGCCTTCTTCAGGGCGACAATGTAAACCCTATGGCTAGGGCTTGTACGAATGCTTAAATGTTTGCCATGCTGCTTCCTGCAAAACTAGGGCAAGAAACTTGGCACAGGGATAGGTTACATTTAAACTCAAAGAGGATACTCTTTTATTAAATTATGTTCAGTTGAACACAAGCTATAAATTAGTTTAGTTTTTGTTTCTTTGTAATCTGCAATGACAATTAGTAACTGACAGTCTGAAATAACTGCCTAATTTGGAATTTGAGGGTGAAAACAGGAAAATTTTAGTAGTGCCCATTAGTTGGGAGATTTTTTCCACTCCCCCTCCATAAACAACTTTTCAGTGATGCCTAATCATCAGGTTTCCAAGAAATAATCAGCAAATTATCCACTTGCAATAACACAGCCACAACTCTCCATTGCTATGGAAGTTAGTTTTAATCTCAAAACAAATGTTTTGAGATTAAAACATAGAATAGAAACAGCATAGAATAGCAACTATTTATAATCTCTGATTCTACCTCAACATATGAACCAATCAAGATTGAAATGCATATTCGCATAACCTGAGTTGCGATCTGTCCAGTGACACTTAGATGATTTGCAGTTTTGATAACCCCTGATGTTATTACCAAAATTTTTGAACCATCAAAAACAACCACACAGTCACCATTCACATGAATAAAGCCTGAATTTCAATCAGAATTGAGAGAGAGAGAGAGAGAGAGAGAGAGGCGAATTATCTTATGTGGGGCAGCTCCTAAACAGTAGTTCAACTCGGCCATGTTTCTCTATGAGATTAAGAGAACTCTTAAAAGCCAGGTGTGCGTGTGGTTTCTGTTGGTTTGTTTTACTTGGGCACTTAGCTACCAGAAAGCAGCATTCACCTGGAAGACTGCTTCCTGATGCCCATCCCTACTATGAAGAAGCAGGCTACAGCAAGTGCGTACTGTTCAGTCTGAAGAAAGATGGACAAAAACAACAAAAAATTCCTTCATTGCATAGTGGAATCAAGGCAGTTGAGGTTATTGAGCTTAGAGCACCTCAGTCTAGCAGTACCAGCATAATCCCAACCATGGGGAACAACGAGATCCCACCAGGACCAGCATATGTTAAAAAAAAAATAATAAATAATAAAAATCCGCGGTACCACCCTGGATGAAATCAATCACTCCACAAGAAAGAGGCAAAAGAAGCTCGGATGGTAGCAAGCAGGTTCAGGAGATTTTTTGTCTGTACTTTAGGGATACCAAAATGAAGTCTTTCTTCTAAAGATGGCATTGATAACAAAATTCTTCAGAAGTTGAAACATTTCATTGGTTTTCACAAGTTCTTTCTCATTCCCAGAGTAAACCTTCCCAAAGCCAGCATCAACAAAGCCTAAGGTTATCATAGCTATAAAGCAAGAAGGTTACACTGGTACAGTCTTCCTGGCCATTGCATTTTCAGTGGAACAATTAGCATTAGTAGAGGCACATGATGCAAGAAAGCAAGCTTATACAGCATCAGCCAAAAAAAAAAAAAATCCTTTCCCATTTTACTGATCCATTAATTCCAAATGTTTGTCTAGTTCTGCCTTGAATTTATTTAAGCTATCAACTTCCACAACAACAGATGGAAGTTTGTTCCGGTAATCAGCTACCCGATGACTAAAGGCAAACTGCCACACATCTATTCTACAATTGTCTTTCCCTCAGATTTGTAATTTGAGCAAGAGGAAGAATCCTCTCAGCATTAAGCCTACTCAATCCATTCGAGGCCTTATACACCTCAATCAGATCGCCTCACTGCTGCCTAGTCTCCAGAAGCTGAAATTTGCAGAACTTAAGCCTTTCTTCATAAGAGCACCCCCTTTGTTCCCCTCACCATTCTTGTTGCCCTTCTTTGTACTCGTTCTAGCAACTCTTCATCCTTTCAAAAATGAGGCTTCCAGAACTGTACGCTGTACGCAAGGTGTGGCCTGACCATTGCCTTATACAAAGATATATTCACCTCCTTGTCTCTGCTAGCAAAATTCCTATATATCATTGACAAAACTCCATGACCTGCTCTGGCAGCTGTCTGCACTGCTCAGAGAACTTCATATCTGACTGCACAATTACCCCAAGGTCTCTTTCATTCTCCACTACCCTGAGTGTAACACCACATAGTTGGTACATTTCTCTGAGGTTACTGCTACCATATGCAGTACTTTGCATTTGTTAATATTAAACTTCAGTTGCCACTTTTCAGCCCATCTACCCAACTTTTCCAGATCCTGTTGCAGCAGCATACTGTCATTACTGTTATTAACAACTCTGCCAACCTTTGACACTAAGCATGATATACCTTGATCAATATCATTGATAAATATACAAAACAACAATGGGCCCAACACTGAACCCTGAGGGACACCACTAATAGCATTAGTCCACGTAGAACAATACCCATTGATCACTACTCTCTGTCTTCTCTCACTCAACCATTCTTTTATCCATTGAAGCAAATTGCCCTTAATGCCATATTGCTCCAATTTGTACAGTAGTCTTCCATGTACAACAGTATTAAAAGCTTTCCTGAAATCCAAGTATATTATATCAACATCCAGCTCCTTTGTGACCACAGTTGAGGCATATGATGCAAGTAAGCAAGCTTATACAACTTCAGCCAAAAAAAAAAACTTCCCATTTCACCCATCAAGTCACTCCAAATGTTTGTCTAGTTCAGCCTTAAATTTATTTAAGCTAGCAACTTTCACAACAGATGGAAATCTGTTCCAGCAATCAACAACTACCTGCTGGCTAAAGACAAACTTCCACACATCTATTATACAATTGTCTTTCCTCAATATGAATCCATGCCCCCTCAGGTTCTTTATCTGAGCAAGTCCCATCAGCATTGAGCCTACTCAAACCATTCAAGACCTTATACACCTC
Source organism: Mastigoproctus giganteus (assembly GCF_048544385.1). NCBI lineage: Eukaryota > Metazoa > Arthropoda > Arachnida > Uropygi > Thelyphonidae > Mastigoproctus > Mastigoproctus giganteus. Next base: position 139,106,878 of record NC_143580.1, read on the forward strand.
AATCAGATCACCTCGCAGGTGCCTAGTCTCCAGATGCTGCAACTTGCAGAATTTAAGCCTCTCTTGTAAGAGCACCCCTTTGTTCCTCTCACCAATCTTGTTGCCCTTCTTTGTACATGCTCAAGCAACTCTACATCCTTCTTAAAATGAGATCTACAGACCTGTATGCAGTACCTCAAGGTGTGGCCTGACCACTGCCTTATACAAAGATATATTCACCTCCTTGTCTCTGCTAGCAAAATTCCTATATATCATTGACAAAACTCCATGACCTGCTCTGGCAGCCCATCTGCACTGATCAGAGAACTTCATATCTGACTGCACAATTTTTCCCAGGTCTTTTTCATTCTCCACCTCCCTGAGTATAGTACCACACAGTTGGTACGTTTCTCTTGGGTCACTGCTACCCATATGCAGTACTTTGCATTTGCCACTTCTCAGCCCATCTACCTAACTTTTCTAGATCCTGTTGTAGTAGCATACTGTCTTTACTATCATTAACAACCCTGCCAACCTTTGTATCAACTGCAAACTTGGACATTAAGCCTGATATACCTTTATTGATATCATTGATAAATACACAAAACAAATCAAGAATTGCATTCACTCCAGTTATGTGTTTCTGCATTATTAGTAATGACTGTATATCTCCACAGAGTGCTAACAAGGTCAGATTTTCTTCTTGGTGTTGATAGCATTGTATATGCTTTCTTTCCATTGTAGATTTGTTTGAGATATTCTACCTCATTAGGAGGCCAAGTCCTTCTCTTTGTTAGCAAGTTTCTTCTTGCACTGTGTACATTTTGTCTAGCAATAGTGAGCTCCAGCATCCACCATTGGTTGCTGCTATTAAAAAGCATTTTCATCTGGTAGATTTTTCACTCACTGATAGAACAGCTTGTTCAATGTATTATGAATCAGACGAGTAAAATTTAAAATTTTCCCATTTTCAACTATACCTTACCATATATCACAGAGAACTTGATTGGTATATTCTGTACACTTGGCATGACACTTTTTTTTTTTCTTTTTTTTTTTTTACAAACCTGCCCAAAGTTTAAACTAACATCATCTTGATTGAAAGGAATTTCTCTTATCACAACATCAATCAGTTTTTAATGAAAAAATAAAAGCTAGATGGAGAGTTATTCAAAATTTGAAAAAAAAAATTTCAATTAAATATCCTTCTAGATAATTGCCCAGAAACTTTATAATGACAATGAATTTAGGCCATATGCAATAATCTAAGCAAAGTACTATATCAGGAAGAATGACTGCACTTGTTGAATGTTCAAAGACTAATGCTATTTGTTCCTTTAATGAACAGAAAAACATTGAGAACATGTGCAACTATAAACAAAAATGTAAGAGACAAATTTTCTGTTTTTATATTCTGGAAAAGTTACATGTGGTCAGAGAAGTTCACAAAATAAAGAACATTGTTGTATTTAGCATTCACATGGCCCAAACTGCATCCAACTCAAACTTATGTACTACCATACTCCTGTGCTGCCCACTTGGCTTTATCAGACATCTTGCACCCTTACCATAAGGTAAGGGAGCAAGGTGCTTGATGGCTGGAGCAGATTATCAAAAGTAATTGTTACCCAATGATGCTCCAGTTAACGTCTGCATTTAATGGAGGAACATCACAAGGCATTATTATGCATACCAGGTGAAGAACCCTACAAAATTGCGCAACAGGAGCAGACCCTTACCAAAGCCACTAATCTAAAGCACATGCTTGAGCTTTATTTGATGCCATGAATGCAAAAGATGGACACAGGAGTGGGCATCCATCAATCTCTTGAAATGAGGATAGAATTGCAGTAGTTCGGGAAATTGTTGCAAGAGATCTTCATTCGATGCTCAAAGTGATGGCTGAGTTGGATGTGAATAAGGATGCGATTCGTCAAATTTTGTGTGACGTTTAGGGGAAAAGGTCTGTGCAAAATTTTTGCCACAGCCTCATGAATGATCAGAAGCAACAAAGAGTGTCATGCAAAGACTTCATCCAGACTTATCAAGACAATCCTAATTTTCTTGACTGTATTGTCAATGGAGATGAGTGTTGGGTATTTCAGTGTGACACGGAGATGAAGCATCAGAGCAGGCAGAGAACTTCAGAATCATCACCAAGGCCTTAAAAGTTTTGTTTAAAGAAGTGCAGGATCAAGATGATGCTAATCATGTTTTTTGACAAACAGTGTGTGTTTTTTGGCAAACAGTAATTCACAAGGAATTTGAACCAGAGAGAGAGTGTCAATGCTTCATTCTGCATAGAGGTGCTTCAAAAAGTATTGAATTGTATTTCCCAGGTGAGGCCACAATTTTGAGAGAAAGGCAGATGGTTTTTTTTTTTTTTTGTTTTTTTTTCGCATTACAATGCTCCTGTCCATTCCACACTCAATCATTCACCCTACCTCCTGATCTAGCATCAGCAGACTGCTGAGGACATAACTACTGAACTGAACATCATCTCTTTGGATGCAGAGGACTGACTCCTTTCAAAAACTTATAGAACAGTGTAATAAATGCATTCGATCAAATAGTAATTACTTTGAATAAAAAAAATAAAAAAACGTTTTTGAGCTCCTTCACTTTGTGTTCTTTTTATTGCACCAGTTCAGGAACTTTATTGCCACAATTCATAGGTATAGCAGGTCCCAATATTAATCACAATAGGACTCTCATATACTATATTACAGAAGTGGTTATTTTACAATATGATGAGTGATGGCAAACTTCTATAAATCGAACTTATCTCTCTCATTTGAATTAAGTCTCATATGGTAATTAGTTTACAAAAGATGAAAATAAAAATAAAAATAAAATCTATCTATGAAATACAGTCAGTTGAATGGGATTACAGTTTATACTGGGACCATTACTCAAAAAACACTGTGCAAATCAGAACTGGTAGTTATGCTAGATTAATAAGAGAATTATAAAAATTCCTGGAATTACATATTCTAGGAAAACAGCAGTATGCATGTTGCCAATTACAGGGAAAATTCCATGTTGTCTGTGCACATGTGAAGTGGTTGGATCTGTATACAAATGTACATTTGACCATTAAAGGCATGTTTTCGTTGTGTAGAGTTCTAACAGGAGTTTTATGATTTTTGATTGGAGATCTGTGGGGAGTGGTAACTGAGAACTGAGGTAATCTGTTGCACAAGTATTGTGAGTTGGAACTCATTCAAGAGTTTGATTTTAATCTCTGTTTATGCAGTTGGCTTAGTGTTGGGCTGCGTGGATTAACAGTGTAGTGCTGTGTTCAGGTATTTAGAGTGGTAATATTCTGTCTAAGGACACTGCCACTAATGCAGAAAAAAAGTAAGGTCTTGCATTCAGGATGCGAAACTTCTGGAGTCACACACACGTGCTTGGGGGGGAAGCTAAAAGTGATTTAAGACAAAAAAGACAAGTGTTACGATGATTCAGACTGACTTGAAATTTTCCATGCAGTGTAAATGGATGTTAAAGCCACATGGTGTTCCTAGCCATGATTAATAGGATGTTTACTAGTAGAGATGGCGTCATTATCCCTCTATCAAGATGATGGTTAGACTGCATTTGGAATATTTGGAGATTGCACCTGAAAAAAGATATAGAACTTCTGGAGAGGAGTCAAAGAAGGGCAAATTAATGCAGATCAGCAAATGGCTTGGTTGTAGACTGCAAAGTTTGATAATTAAGCATCTAAGAGGAGATGTGATTGAGGTTTATCAAGTGCTGAAGGGTTTGAAGGGAAAACATATCTTAGTAATGAATTACTGAGATATGTTTTCCCTCCTTGATGAGACAAGAACCAGGGAGCACAAATACAAAATCCCAGGGATTAAGAGAAGACTGGTTCTCATGTACTTCACCTATGGCAGAAGCAGTAAGTCTGTCTGAATTGGGTAGTTACCTTGTGGTAATTGCTTTTAGTATATTATATGTGTGTGTAATTTACATTAAGTGTATTGTATATTCATTGAATGTGATTCTGAATCCATGACCTTGCATTCAACAGACAGCCAGTGTTATTTATATCAATACCTGTATACCTGAAATTTCTGATCTAAAAGTCATAGCCAGATTGTTTTTAATATCCCTGGGTTCATGGTTGAACTGTTCCTTAACTCTGGTAATACTTCTATCAAGCCAGGGAAGGTATAAAAAAAAAAAAAAAATACTACAATTGGCTTTATCCAGCCAAATAAAAAAAAAAAAAAAAAAGTAATAAATAGCAGCATAAAATCAACACTCTGTTATATAATGTTGATTACCATTTTCCCACCTTAAATTTGATAAAGAAGCACATTGCTCAGCAGTCTACTTTGTGTGTAGACATAAAGTTTTCTTCCTCAGTGTCATCTGATTGTGGTTTATTTTGTGATATGCTTTTTCCCTATGCACAAAGCCTTTTTACCAATGTTATGTATTATGTTATAAATTTGTTATGAAATTATGTTACATAATACATTTTAAAATTTTATATAGTTTGAAAATTTGTAATAACATATACAATATTAAAGTATACATCTCTGCAAACTTATAATGACTCTATGGGCCCTAAGAAGTATTTTTTTCATAGAATTTTTAAAATTCCTAAAAATGAAAAGTTTATGTGCAAATATTTTATAAAGTTAATTTATTCGTATTCTGGCTTGGTTGCCCACTATTAGTCAAGTTATTTCAAAAATCAGATTTGATTTTTTTTTTTTTTATTGTAAAAAATATGTAAAAAAAAAAACCCTCATCATTGTTAGTCCTTTTTTTGATGCAGTACTACATATAATACTTACTACATCTATTTATCTATCACTTGATTCAATTTCCTTAGCTTCTGAAACTGAATTCCAGCTATTATATGCCAAAATTGGATAATAGTGATGGACAAGCATGATCGCCTCTTCCTGCAATTTTAATTTTTTTTTTTTATGCTGAAATTCATTATAAACTGTCTATGGTCACTTAAAAACACAGATAAGAGATGGTAGCACTTACTGGAAGATTTGCAATGCATGTAGAATGTATATATCCATACATACCAAAAAAAAAAAAGGTTAAAGCATGTTTGTATCATACTTATATCGGTAGAATGGACATGTAATTACAAATTTCTCTCCTGCTTTGACAGTCATTTTTGTGTTAATTCCTCACCTAAGTAAGAATATTACTTAATCAGATAAATGCAAATAATAACTTCACTATGGATTTAAAATAAAAAGATATCAAAAATCAAATAAATCTATAAATAATAAAAGAGCTTAGCAAAGATAAGAATTCATGTCTACACAATAACCAGCCTCTTCTGATATTTCAAACTCTCCAATATAAAATTAACATGATTACATTTAATTTGATAAGTTTTCCTGTTTACTGTTTTTTAGATAATTGAAATGTATTTCAGAATTTTATTATTAGAAAATAACTTTTATTCAGTTTAACTTATAAACTGAATAAAAGTTATATATGAAATATATAACTTTTGTTCAGTTTATATGTTAATTTCTACTTTCTGGAATAATTCTTTGCTGAGGTATAAATATTCATCAATTTTATTAATTTTATAGTGTATGGTGCTCCTGAAGTTGGACAACAGCCATCAGCAGCATTTAAAAATAATTTAATATGTATCCTTTGGAGAAAGTATAGAAGCAGTGCTTGTCTTTCATTTAATAAAATTTAATAAAATTGGTCTGCTTCCCACTTTTTCCCCATGACTTTCTTTATTATTTAAAGTATACATGCTAATTTTATTACTAATAAAAAATGTATTTATTATGTGAGTGGGGGATTTCTGGCTGTGTATTTACTTTTATCATATATGAACACAAAATGACTGGTGATAGCTGTGAGAAATAAACACTCAACTCCAAGGTATATAAGAGCAGAATAGTTTATTAAATACTGCATAATAAATAAATTGCCTAAACATTTAAAACCCTTAACCCTACAGCATTGTTTTGCACACTGATGTTTCAAAACAGTATTCATGCTCTTGGGTTAAGTGTTTTAAATGCCAAGCTAATTTATGTAATGAGACTGAAGCATTTAAAGTTTTCTAGCATGAGTTAAACTTGTATCTTTGCTGCTCTATTTAATTTATTAACTAGCGTAACAAAGATAACTATTTAATGCATAAATAGAGCTCATTAGTTTTATTATTTTTTTTTTCTGTCGATGGTGAAAACTACAATTAGCATTCTATGATAAGAGAGATGTTTGAAATGTTCATGGCCTGAGTATGAAGGGTTTATTTGAGGAGTCTGGTAATGTGTTACTTTCAGTGTAGTCCTCTTTGGGGCAATACACTTTTGCCGCCGATTCTGTGATGCATTGACTCCAGCTGCAAAGAAAGTATCCATTCCAGTAATGACATCACTGTTAGTGGGGAAAATGGATGCAAGCCAGGTATTTTTTTCAAATTAGGAAATAGGTGAAAGTCTGATGGTGCTAGATTTGGTGAATATGAGAGATGGTTTAAGATTTCAGAGCTGCACTCATGCAGTGCAGCTATGGAAATGACTTGTGAGTAGGCATGTTGTCCTAGTGGGAGACTTTGCTGAGTTTTCCTCGACATTTGTCTTTGATGTTTTCATGCAAATGTCTCAAAATGTCTGTGTAATATGCCCCTGTGACTGATTGCCCTTTCTGAAGGTAATACCCTAGCGACACTCCATCAGCAGGAATCAACTCAACTTTCTTTGGAGGGGGAGAAGAGCTGTGTTGCCACTGCAAGGACTGCTCCTTTGTATCTGGCTGAAACTGGTGGACCCATGTCTCATCCGTCACAATCCTTGCAAGGAAATTTGCTGGATTTGCTTGAAAATGATGCAGTTGTTTATGTAAACTTGACACTTGTGCATTTTTGATCTGCTGTCAACAATTTTGGGACCATCGTTCAGATGAGATGCCCAAGACCCTGCCAATATACCAAACTGTCACTTGTCGATCACTCATCACCAGATCATGCACACTCTCAACAACTTTTGGATCGATGGTGTTGCGGGTCTTCCATAGTGTGTGTCATCTTCCGAGCTCTCCCTCTCTCATTTAAGCAGTGCTGCCCACTTCTCAACCATGAAATAGGAAGGGACATTTTACCCCAATGTTGCCACAACATCCTCACAAATTGCCCTTGGCACACAACATCCTCACGAATAGTTCCTATTTTTTTTCAAATATTGGAAACACAACTTTGTTGATTTCAGGATTTGTAATCAAAAAAGATATTATTGAAACTGCATGAAATTTGGTAGGTTGCTGTTTGAAGTGTTAAGTATAGAAATTTTTAACAAGTCCAACTCTTTGGAAGCAGTTACATATTAATTTATTGCATAGAGAAACTATTGTTGACCGGGCTAGCCAGGTGGGTAAAGTGCCTGCCTGGCAACCCAAAGGTTGTGGGTTCAAATCTCACCTCGGGCTTGGATCAGAGTAAAAATGTAAAAACTTTGGGTGATACATGGCCACAGAAGCCAACAACTAACAAAAAAAAAAAAAAAAAAGAGAAACTATTAAAAGTTATTTTTTATTTACCCTGTAGTTATTTTTCATCTCCAATAGCTAATTTACATTTCTACGTTCATTATTTGGAGTTCTTTTGATTGCAATAGTTTCCTTCATCTGCCATGCAAGAAATTTAAAGCGTAGTCTCATTAACGATAAGCAAATTGATCTCATATTGTGGAGGCCCTTTGACAAGTGTTGCCTTGGTATTGCACTACTCTGCACTTTTCCATTGGAGAAGTGTATTGTTTTATATCCCTTCCTTCCTCCAGAAGAGGCCTTTCATTGATTAGGACCACCCTATCCCTTGGGATAAAATGGGTGGTTTCTTTTTCTGTAACATCAGTGATTGTTGTCACTTTTACTTCAGCCATACAAAGAACATATGGCCAAAGATTTGATATATGTACATAATCTCCATAAAAATTTGTGGTAAGACTTTTTTTTTTTTTTTGTTTACTGGTTAGCATTAGCAGAGGCATTTGATGCAAGAAAGCAAGCTTATATAGCATCAGCCAAAAAAAAAAAAAAAAAAAAAAAACCCTTCCCACTCTTCACCCATCCATTCTCTCCAAATTGTTTGTCTAGTTCTGCCTTGAACTTATTTAAGTTGTTGACCTCCATTAGAACAGATGGAAGTTTGTTCCAACTATCAACCACCTGCTGGCTAAAGGCAGATTTTTGCACATCTTTTCTAAATTTGTCTTTCCTCAATTTGAATTTATGTATCCTTAGGCAATTAATCTGGACAAAAGGAAGAATCCCATCAGCTTGTTATTTGTTATTCTGGTTTTTAGGAGCATTAGCAACTAAGGCCATATTGCTCCGGGATATGCGGTGGTCATTCCCTGACCTTTCCGCATCCTCCGTATTTGGTGGTGACGGGCTCGAATCCCGGTCCCATCAGCATTGAGCTTGCTCAAACCATTCAAGGCCTAATACACCTCAATCAGATCACTGCGCAGGTGCCTAGTCTCCAGACACCGCAATTTGCAGAACTTAAGTCAATCTTTGCAAGAACAACCTTTTGTTCCATTCACCAATCTTCTTCTCTACTCCAAAGGTCGTGGGTTCGAATCCCGCCTCGGGCTTGGATCAAAGTACTGCAAAAAATCTTGGGAGGTGCACTATGACCACAGAAGCCAATACGCCAATAACAAAAAAAAAAAAAAATCTTCTCTACTCTTCTCTGTACTTGTTCGAGCGGCTCTACATCCTTCCTAAAATGAAGCCTCGAGACCTGTATACAGTACTCAAGGTGTGGTATGACCATTGCATTATGCAAGGGGATAATCACCTCCTTATCCCTGCTAGAGGCTACTCCGTAGCCAGGTGGGAAGGAGCAGCAGTGCATAGCACACGCTTCTTGATTAGACCGGGGTTCGAGCCCGTCACCACCAAATACGGAGGATGCGGAAAGGTCAGGGAATGACCACCGCATATCCCGGAGCAATATGGCCTTAGTTGCTAATGCTCCTAAAAACCAAATAACAAACATAACATCTCTGCTAGAAAAATTCCTGTATATCATTGACAAGACACAATGAGCTATTCTTGCAGACTGTCTGCACTGCCCAGAAAAATTCATATCTGACTGCACGATTACCCCCAGGTCTTTTTCATTCTCTACCACCCTGAGTGTAGTACCACACAGTTGATACATTACTCTGGGGTTACTGCTACCTGTATGCAATACTTTACATTTGTCAATGTTAAACTTCAGTTGCCACCGCTCAGATCCTGTTGCAGCAGTGTACTGTCATTAGTGTCATTAACAGCCCTGCCAACCTTCGTATTGTCTGAAAACTTGGACATTAAGCCTGATATACCTTCATCAATATCATTGATAAATATAGAAAACAACGATGGGCCCAACACAGATCACTGGGGGAGACCACTGATAACATTAGTCCATGAAGAGCAGTGTCCATTGATTACCACACTCTGTCTTCTCCCACTCAACCATCCCTTTATCCATAGCAGCAACTTTAATGCCATACTGCTCCAACTTGTACAGTAGTTTTCCCTGTGCAACAGTATCAAAAGCTTTCCTGAACTCCGAGTATATGATATCAAAATTATTTTTTGCTTCCAGTTCTTTTGTGTATCTCATTGTAGTATCCAATCAAATTGGTCAGACAAGACTTTCCCTTAAAAACCTGTGTTGTGTCTGAACTATAACTGCAGATTTGTCTAGATGATCCTGTAGTGCTTCTTTAACCAGCGCCTCCATTAATTTCCCCGGAACAGAAGTTAAACTAATAGGTCTGTAATTACTTGTCACCCTTTGATCCCTCCCCTTGTGAATTGGGGTCACATTTGTACATATCCAGTCCCTGGGTATCTCCACTGAGTTCTAGGAAGCTCACATAATTATGGCTAAGGGTTTGCTTACTTCCTTGACCACCTCCTTTAATATAACTGGGCAGATCCCATCCACCCCAGGTGCCTTTCTTATGTTTAACTTCAACAATTTTTCCTCCAATTTGCTCTCAGTTATTACAAAATCATTTAGCTCCCTGCCAGAGTTTGATAAACTTCTGCCATTCCCCTCCCTGAATAACTCCTCATATGTGAATTTAGATGCAAAATACTCATTCAGTTTATCAGCTACATAAGCAGGGTCCTCAACAGTTGAACCATTGATATCAAGTGGACCAATCTGATTCATCCCCTTCCTTCTAGAGTTTACATAACTAAAGAACTCTTTGCTGTTTTTCTTTGCATCCTTTGCCAAGGGTTTTTCGTAATCTGCTTCTGACTGCCTAACCTCCTTTGTGACTTGATTACACACCAGCTTATACCTCCCATAGGCTTCTGTGTTACCTGATGATTTATATGAATCCCATGCATTTTTCTTCTCTGCCACAAGTCTCATTAGTTCGCCTGACATCCATTTAATCTTGAACAGTATTTCTTAGTTGGTTGTAGGTCCTCTGTAGAAATGTACTCTTCTGTGAGGAATCCCTCACAGAGGAGGAGGTATTCTATTTGGTAAGACTAACTCAGCTCATGGTAATGTAGAATTTTCTGCACATTTGTAAATTAATTAAATCTTCCAGAAGCTAATGATTATAATCAGTTTAGGAAAATGTATATGGTTTAGCAGTTTTTAAAGATTTGTATTCTGAACATTGTTGTGTCACATTCTAATGCACATAATGTTAGGCCTAAATATGCTGACAAAAGCAGATTGCATTAATGAATCTAAATGCTAAGAGGTTAAATTTTAAATAAATGTAATTGTTACTTACCTTTGTATTCAGAGTTATTTGTTGTATATAGAGCTAACTGATCTTTACTTGATTGTCTTTGTATATAAAACTGTATACTGGAATCACTCTTTACTACAGTAGAGCATTTTGCTAGAAAGTCATAAAAGTTCTGCATGTAACTAAAGGAGGCATTAAATGTGTGATTTCTGTTATGTCACTGCTAGAATGAAATGGGAGTTATGAAAGAGGAAAATACAGAGTAGAAGAAAATTGCTGTTATGGCTGGAAAACTTTAAAGAACTTAAATCATGCATAAGTTTTAGTAAGAAGCAGTTAGTTGCCAATAGTGTTTTGGATATTGTGCATTAATGTGGATTTTGTTTTCATAGGTGTCTAAGCTTCGTTTAATAAGTTGTGTTATTTTTTTTTATGTAAGAGATCACTTTCAGTCTTTCCAAGAAGCAGCTTTTATTCATACTAATGATACTATTTACTAATGATATTAAGAGTAGGCGACCGGCGGAATTACTTAACAAGTACAGGTCACTGTTGAAATAAAGCCGTGAATTAGGGTTGAATTTGAAAGTGTCTGCAATTCTGCCCAGACACGATAGGAGGGAGTATATGATGAGAGCCCTGTCGATCAATTCGGCCCTGGAAAGATTGTGCAAGGCTCAAGGGGTAGAATTTTTTTCAGCCTGGTCTGTACTTGTTAACAGGAGAGACTGCTTCTACAGGGATGGGATACACTTAAATAGAAAGGGTGCAAGAATGTTTGTTGATGCTATCGAGGCAGTGTTAGGTGGGTCGGAAAACTGCTAGATTGGGGGGATACAAGGACTAATAGATTAACAGTAGCCACTGGCAGAGGTGAAAGTGATTCTTGCACTGCTTCTATTGGAATGAGCCGCAGTCTGGAAAATAAGATGCAGGATATTTCAGAGACTGCTGGGAATCATTGGGGTACAAATAAACACATGGGTTGTGTTAGGGTAGCTAAGAAAAAGAACAGGTGCATGTATACTTGCGTGTACACCAATGCTAGGAGTTCAGTAAATAAATTTGATGAATTTGAGGTATTGCTCAAAACATCAAAGGCAGATATTGTGGGGATTTCAGAGACGTGGTGTCACACAGATATAAGGAATGCAGAACTGGAATTTGAGGAGTACAATGTCTACAGAAAGGATAGACAGGATAGGAATCAAAATTGAGAGTAGGAGTGTGCTATAGGCTTAATGACTCTGCTGAATATAATAAGAAACTCTACAGGGAAATAGAGTGGGCCAGTAAATCAGAGAGTCTTATAATGGGGGATTTTAATTTCCCAGATATTGACTGGAATTTGGGGGCTGGTCACTCACACACTAGCAAGGCTTTTGTGGATTTATTGGATGTGATAGTTTTCTACATCAGCATGTTCGGGAGGCAACTAGAGGGAGGAATACTCTTGATTTGATTATCAGCAGTGATTCTTCATGCATTAAGAATCTGCAGATAAATGAACCACTAGGTGGCAGTGATCACAGTGTGCTGAAGTGGGATTTACTCAAAGAGGTAACTACCATTAGGGGTAAAGGGAAGGGTTATTGCTTTCGTAAAGGCGACTACGATGGACTGAGACAGTATTTAAATTCTTTACAGTGGGACCAACTGATGATGTTACCAACAGCAAATGCAAAATGGGAAGCATTCAAAGAACTTATCTTGGAAGCTACTAGGCTTTACTTACCAACTAAGAAATATTGTTCAAGGTTTAGGCCTAAATGGATGTCAGATGAACTAATGAGGCATATGGCAGAGAAGAAACATGCATGGGATACGTACAAATTAACACATGACACAGAAGCCTATGATAGATACAAGTTGATCTGTAACCAAGTTACCAAGGAGGTTAGGCAGGTGAAGGCAGATTACGAGAAATCTTTGGCAAGGGATGCAAAAAAAACCGCAAGCAGTTCTTTACTTATGTAAACTCTAGAAGGAAGGGGATGAATCAGATTGGTCCACTTGATATCGATGGGTCAATTGTTGATGATCCTGCTCAGGTAGCTAACAAACTAAATGAATATTTTGTATCGACATTCACACATGAGGAGTTATTCAGCAAGGGGAATGCCAGAGGTGGATTCAACTCTGGCAGTAAGCTAGAAAATCTTGTAATAACTGAGAGTAAAGTGGAGGAGAAATTGTTGAAGATAAATACAAGAAAGGCACCTGGGGTGGATGCGATCTATCCAGTTATATTAAAGGAGGCAGCAAAGGAAGTAAGCAAACCCTTAGCCATAATTATGAGAGTTTCCTTGGACTCAGGGAAGTACCCATGGACTGGAGATGTGCAAATGTGACCCCAATTCACAAAGGAGGATCAAATGGCGACACAAGTAATTATAGACCTGTTAGTTTAACTTCTGTTCCTGGAAAATTAATGGAGGCACTGGTTAAAGAAGCACTGCAGGATCATCTAGACAAGACTTCAGTTATAGCTCAGACACAGCATGGTTTTGTAAAGGGCAAGTCTTGCCTGACCAATTTGATTGGATACTATGATGCAGTCACAAAAGAACTGGATGCAGGGAATAACTTTGATATTATATACTTGGATCTTAGAAAGGCTTTTGATACTGTTGCACATGGAAGACTGCTGCACAAATTGGAGCAGTGTGGCATTGGAGGCAAATTGCTGCTATGGATAAAGGTGTGGTTGAGGGGGAGAAGACAGAGAGTGGTAATCAATGGACACTGCTCATCATGGACTAATGTTATTAGTGGAGTCCCTCAGGGTTCAGTATTGGGTCCATTATTGTTTTCTGTATTTATAAATGATATTGATGATGGTATATCAAGCTTAATGTCCAAGTTTGCAGACAATACGAAGGTTGGCAGGGTTGTCAAGGACACTATGTTATTGCAACAGGATCTGGAAAGGTTGAGCAGATTGGCTGAGAGGTGGCAAATGAAGTTTAACATTGACAAATGTAAAGTACTACATATGGGAAACAGCAATCCCAGAGCAACGTATCAACTCTGTGGTACTACACTGACAGTGGTAGAGAATGAAACGGACTTGGGGGTGGTTGTGCAGGCAGATATTAAGTTTTCTGAGCAGTGCAGATGGGCTGCAAGAGTAGCTCATGGTGTATTGTCGATGATATATAGGAATTTTTCTAGCAGGGATAAGGAGGTGATTATTCCCTTGTATAAGGCAATGGTCGGGCCACACCTAGAGTACTGTATACAGGTCTGGAGGCCTCATTTCAGAAGGATGTAGAGATGCTGGAACGAGTACAGAGAAGGGCAACGAGATTAGTGAATGGAACAAAGGGGTGCTCTTACGAAGAAAGGCTTAAGTTTTGCAAATTACAGTGTCTGGAGACTAGGCACCAGCGAGGTGATCTGATAGAGGTGTATAAAGCCTTGAATGGTTTGAGCATGCTCAATGCTGATGGGATTCTTCCTCTTGCTCAGAATAATCACCTGAGAGGGCATAAATTCAAATTGAGGAAGGACAGATGTAGGATAGACGTGAGGAAATTTGCCTTTAGCCAGCGGGTAGTTGGTTGGTGGAACAGACTTCCAACCCCTGTCGTGGAAGTTGATAGCCTAAATAAGTTTAAGGCTCAGCTGGACAGGTATTTCGAACGAACAGAGGGGTAAAGTGGAAGTGGTTATTTTTTATTTATTTATTTATTTATTTTATTTTATCTTTTTTTTTTTTGGCTGATGCTGCATAAGCTTGCTTTCTTGCATCAAATGCCTCTACTAATGCTAATACTAATACCAATGAAAATAAAAGATTTGATTAATATCTACACACAAATTTACAGTTTCAATTCCTTTGATGAAGAAAGGGAGATGAGAAGACAAAACTCCTTTTTTTTTTTTTTTTGATTCAATTATTGATTGTACATTGTTTCTTTGGACTTAAATTTGAATATTTATTTAACAGTCACATTGCCCTATGCTGCATTAAAACGAAAATGAGAAAGTTGGCCACTTAATCTCCATTAAGTGGCCAACTTTCTCATTCTCTTTTTAATGCAGCATAGGGCAATGTCTTTTTTTGTTAGCACTATATTGCAATAATTTTTTGAGCTGACATGTAGGGAAAATACAGATAAGGCTTAACCTCATTTATTTGTACTATTTAATTTATACGTTTCATATAAGGAAAATAAATTTTGTTCTTTTATTAATTTTTAAAATGCTTGTTATTTTTAGGTTGATGATCACAGTGTGATTGACAGTTGGAACCTGACAAGATTGGTTCTGAAATATCAGTTCTGCATCTCAACCAGAACTTAATACATTAATAATTTAATACTTCCCTGTACAGCTCAAGCACTCCATGTAGTTCCTAGAAGCAGTGTACAGATTACATTGTACCATATATTGGAGAGCATTATTCATTTAATTAATGCAGCTTTAGAAATGGTATAAGAGAAAACATGTAGAAAAGTAAAAAATATATATTTTTTTGAATTAAGATTAATTTACATGAATTTATTTTATTTATTTGAAGGGGGGGTTACTATTATCACCTGATGTTTCAGGAGCTGACCTGCTCTGTTCTGACATGTGGGAAAAAGCAGCAGTGCGTAGCACACGCTCCTTGATTATACCGGGGTTCGAGCCCGTGACCACCAAATGCGGAAGGTCAAAAAATGACCACCGCATATCCCCGGAGCAATATGGCCTTAGTTGCTAATGATCCTAAAAACCAAATAACAACAAAAAACAACATCTCTGTTCTGAAGCTAGAGGAATCTAGGAGCAGGACTACTGGTTGCTGAAGTGCTAATATTAGTATCAGTAGTGGCAAATCATTATTATTTTTAGCCATATGGTTCAAGGAAGCCTGAGGCTTATGCTGCACCAGACAAAAAAAAAACCCGAGTTACCCTGAGAGAGAGAGAGAGAGAGAGAGAGAGAGAGAGAGAGAGAGAGAGAGAGAGATATTGACAGAAGTAGAAAGGAATCACCAAGAAAGAGAAGAATGGTGATATCCATCTCAGGATTCTGGGTGTGCCAAGCCCATACTCACCAGATGTGAGCCAGATGCCAGACGAAAGTTTATTCCTACAATCAACTACCCACTGACTGAAGACAAGTTTCTGCACATCTAGCCTGCAACCATCCTTCCTCAACTTGCATTTATGCCCCTTGTGTGTAGTCTGAACAAGAGGAAGAACATCAGTATTGAGCTTATCAATCCTGATTACTGCTTCAAAGCACCCCAGTTAGATTCTTTGCAGTTCTAAAAATTGCAGTATCTCCTTGATATGCTGCAATTTTCAGAACTGAAGCCTTTCTTGGTAAGAGCATGCTGTTTTTTTTCCCACAATAACCTTATTGCTCTCCAACACACCCCATTCCACAGATCCACATCCTTTCTAAAATAACGAGGCTTCCAGACCTGTATGTAGTGTAACCATTACCTTACACAACAGGATGATTAAAATGGGATGACTCTGTATCCTGTTGTGATATGGAGTCATCATCTCCCCTTTTTGGGCTACTGTTATTAGTGGAGGTCCACTGATAGATGGCCTCCATAGCCGAGTGGTCAGGAACAGGAGTGCAGTAGCACACGCTCCTTGAGTAGACCGGGATTCAAGCCCCTGACTGCTAAATACGGTCGATCTGCCAACCTGCACTGGACCAGCGTGGCAGATTATGGTCCATTTCCCTCAACATGAATTGTTGAGGAGGCTTCCATCCTGCAGTGGGTTGATAATGGCTGCAGTTTACCTTTTTACTGATAGCCACTCTTTGCCTTCTCAAACCTAACCATCTCTTTATCCATATCAGTAACTTGCACCACCCAATTCCACACTGCTCCAGTTTTTACAGCAGTGTTATATGCAACAGTATGAAAAGCTTTCCTGAAATGTAACTATAAGATGTCAAAATTATTTTTGGCATCCTGTTTCTTTGTTACTGTATCATAGTATCCAATCAGATTAGTCAGACAAAGTTACAAATCCATGCTGTGACTGCCATATAACCTGATTCCTATCTAGATGGTTCTGCATTATTTCTTTAAGCATCAACTCCAGTATTTTCCATCAAGCTAACAGGTCTGTAATTGGTCATGTCATCCTTTGATCCTCCTTTGTGAACTTGGGAATACTTTTGTGCATCTCCAGTTCATAGGGAACTCCCTTGAATCCAAGAATGTTCTCATAATGACTAAAGATTTGCTTACCAGTTTTTCTGCCTCCCTTCATATAATTGGATAGACCCAATCTACCCTTGCCTTTTTACATTTAGTTTCCACAATTTATCTTCCACTTTCCTCTCTTGGTTATTACAGAATCATTTAGCTCCCTTTTAGAATTTGATAAACTTCTGGCATCTCCATCACTAAAAAATTCCTGAGTTGAATGGTTTTACTGTTGATCCTGAGTAGGACCAACAGCTAAACCATTCATATCTGACAGACCAATTTGATTCAACCTCTAATGAGGGAAGGGGGATGATTCTTCCTAGTGAAGAAAAGTCAAGAATTCTAAAGTCCTTGCTATGTTTCTTTGCATTCTTTGCCAGAAACATCTTGTAATCTGCATTAGCTACCTAACACACTTTGTGACTTGATTGCAAACTAGTTTATATCTGCTGTATTCTTCAGTATCATGTGATAATTTATATGCATCTCACGCATTTTTCTTCTCCATCATGAGTCCCATCAGTTCACTGGTATCCATTTTATCCTTACCACTTTTGCTGCCTCTGGATATAATTAAGGGAGGAAACAAAAATGTGATATATTTTCTAATGTTTGCCCAGTATCTCTTAAATGGTGTAGAAAAGCCTAGTATCTGCTGTGGTTACTTCTCTGAATGCTTCCCATTTTACAGTTTGCTGTTGATAACATCAGTTGGTCCCACTACATAGAATTTAAAAGCTATCTGAGACCACTATTTGTAACCTCTACAAAAGCAAGAGCCTTTCCGAACAGATAATGTATAAATCAGTCTTATTTCTAAGTAAATATCTTACTTTTCTATATGTAGTCTTGTGTTTTCTCTTATACCATGTTGCATATATGGATGTTGTGTACTGTTTTTGTCACCAGGCCACACCCACAGTCACAAAGATTGCTTGTGAAATCTGTGCATGCCATGGTTAGAAAGGAATTGCATCTTTGCCCATTTTGTGGTGATGTTTTGATGGAGCTACTCAGCTGTTCCATTGGGGATTGGTTGGTAAGTGTATCTACTCTTGATATACACAAGGGGTCAGATATTGTGGGGTGCTCCCATAACCAGCCCATGCATCTGCTATGACCCATTTGGTAAGAGCATGCTTTTGTTTCCCACAATAACCTTATTGCTCTCCAACTCACCCATTCCACAGATCCACATCCTTTCGAAAATAATGAGGCTTCGAGACCTGTATGTAGGATTGTAACTTGGTAGGTTAGAATTTCTTTTATTTTAAGCATCACTTTGTTGCATTAGTTGCTGCACACAGTGGAGGGCACCCTGGCAGTCTGTGTATATGAAGTACTTTAATTTTCCTTTCTGGATCTACACAAATGTACATGTTCCCTGATGTACATTTCTAACTTGGCCTGAAATTGGAGCATTCCCATTATATCTGCTCATCTTTCTGTGTGGTTTTGGTTGATTACGAAGGTGAGTCCCGAAATCCATCTTGTCTTTGATTGCTCAGTGAAGATGTTCTTCTTCTACATGATAATTGTTGAAAGGATAATTCCCTGTCTAGAGCAGGATTTTGTAATTTTTGATGATCCCCATCATAATCAGTTTAAAAGATATGCAATGATTTTACTTTTCTTCAGCAAGTGTCTGTCAGCTATTTCCTTGATTACCTGGTGAATCAGTGGTAGCTGGCATAGTCCAAGAAGGGTATCCATGAAGGTTGTCTAGGCTGGAGTTGGTCAAAGTATACCACTGATTCCTGCACAGATGAAATTTTTTTTTCTTTTAGGAGGAACTGGAAGCTGCCTCACCTGCATGCACAGTCATCAGGATGATAAAGATCATCAATAACTTTCGTAGCTTTTCTAAAGAGGCCCCATTTGGCCTTGACAGGACAAACTAGCTTCAGGAATAATGTTAATTTTATTTTTAAATATAATTATGTGCTCATTCCGGCAAGAGATTTTATCCAGAATGGTGGCCAAATACTGTATAGATTTCCAAACTAGTATTGGATGAACTTTATTACTGGTGGGCTTCTCTAGAGTGAGTAAAGGCTCCACAGAAAAGGACACGTTGCTAACTCTAGGCCAGTCTATATCAAAATATCAATGTCTACAATTTCAGTCTCTCTGATAGTAGATTTAGCATATTCAAAGAATTCACTAGGAACTTCTATATTAAGCTCCAGCTCAACAGGAATAAGGTAGCTGAATACTAGTATCATCATCAAATAAAATATTCCAGAAGCAAGGTCTAGATACATACCGGAAGGAGGGGGGAGACTTCATTTATGTTTTTGTATAACACGTTGGGGCTATATAGGCAATTGTATAGCTGTTTAGCTGACAGAAGGCAAAATTAGGATATTCCTGCCCTTGTATTACACTAATAGCCCAGAGCGTGGAAAATATTTAGTTGTAGGAAAGTAAACAGTATGTAATTGAAGAATATAAAGCTGGTACTCGGGTTATCCGTGAGCACTATTTCTTGCCCATGTTAGCAATAGCCCTGGGCATGGTAGGCATATATATCCATAAGTAGTTATATTTATATCTATGCCAATATGTAACAATATTATAATTATAATTAATCTTTTGCTGTTATAATCTTAAACTATATCTTAAATTGTTTATTAATCTTAAACTTAATCTAAAAAAAAAACATTTAAGAATAAGACAATATGACTAAGTAGAAGATTAATTTTAACTATAATATTGTTACATATTAGCATACATACAACCACTTACGGATACATATGCCTATCATGTCCAGGGCCGTTACTAACACGGACGGGAAATAGCACTCCGGATAACCGAGCACCAGCTTTATACTCTTCAATCATATACTGTTTACCTTCCTAGAACTAAATATTTTCCACACTCTGGGCTATCTGGGCTACAGAA
This sequence comes from Mastigoproctus giganteus, assembly GCF_048544385.1. Lineage (NCBI taxonomy): Eukaryota > Metazoa > Arthropoda > Arachnida > Uropygi > Thelyphonidae > Mastigoproctus > Mastigoproctus giganteus. The sequence goes on from NC_143580.1 coordinate 139,126,672, forward strand.
AGGGGATCTTCTAAGATGATAGTGCACCATGTCATTGAGTCCACACTGTGCATAAGTGGTTCAAGGAACACAGTGAAGATATCCATCTTGATTGGCCTCCAACTTTGTCTGACCTAGGTCCAGTTGAACTGCCTGTGGTATGTTTCAGAACGGGAAGTGAGGTGTATGGACATGCAACCGTCATCTATTCTGACACTATGGAAAGCTTTGCAGACAGTATGGCTGCAGATCCCTTCAGACATCTAGTGAAGTCAATGCTTAGGCAAATATCAGGGGCATTCCTAGGGTATATTGTGCCCGGGCGCAAATCGCAATTTGGTGCCCCCTTTAAAATTTTCTTCATATGTGTATGTGAGTTTCAGATTTTCAGGCACCCCTTAAACGTTGGCTTCCGGGTGCAGTGCATCCTCGGGACGGCTGGCCACTGGTCATAATAATCTCTCTCTCTCTCTTTGCATGTGTACTCCTTGGCCTTTGCAAGCCTGTATGGATTCCTTGGCATTTTTTCCCCAGAGGATCATTGGCCACATTGAATTTGGGGCTGTCTAAGATTTCAGTTATGTCTCCAATTACCTTGAGTATTATCTGATGGGATAAATTCCTTAAGTGTGGTGGAATTTTTTTGGAGAATTAATAAGTGCCAGTTATTGGTAAAAACCATAGTTATTGTTTTCATTTGATTCTTCATAGTTTAAAATTTATGTTTGGATTCATATTCTTCTTCTTGGATTTCTCTGTTGTATCACCGGTTATCCTCAACCTAACTTTTTTTTTAATATATATTTTAATTTTGTTCCTTCTCTGTTTTCTGTCTTCCCTGTCTCCATTCTTCAATTTCTTCTTTTCCATAGCTGCCCTCCCTCCATCCATCCATGTGCTTCTAGGTCTTCCTCTCCTTTTCCTTCTAGGGGGGGTATCCATTCCATTGGTTTTTTTAGGTAGTCTCTCTTCCTCCATTCTCATAACATGTCCATACCATTCTAATCTTTTTTTGTTCTGTTTTGTCAATGATGTTTATTTGAGCATCCATTGCTTTTCTTATATCTTCATTCCTAACTCTTTCCAATTTAGATCTTTGGGCTGATCTCCAAAAATCCATCTCGACAGCTAGCAATTTCTTCCTTTGCCTTTCCTTTATGGTCCAAATCTCGGACATATAGCAGGATATGCTGAAATACAGTAAAACCCCGCTATTTCTCAGGAATGTCACAAATACCAAAAACGTGAATACTGAGTTATGGCTCCCATAGTAATAAAGGGGTTCCGTTCCAAAGTATGAAATATATAAGAAAAACTAGTCTAAAATTTTGTCCATGTATGTATTATATGTACCTTCATAATATGACTATGTACATAGACAGTACATAGTGAAATGCAAGCATATGGCATCGAAATGAAAATAAGAAACAATTTAATATTAAATGTAATATTTATTAGAAATTTCAAACAAATCTTTCAAACCAGCGCGTTTGCTATCTAAAAAACTTATCCCGCCAGTGCTATCACCAGTTTCGCTAAAGTGTTGATGAAGGAGTTTCGCCTTTTCACGAATGATGAGTAAACTTAACGGAATTTTATTTTGAGTTCGGTCTTCTATCCACAGATTTAAAGCTTTTTCCATTTTTTCTAATTTAACATCACGAGTTACAGTGCAAATTTTTGAACAATTCGTGCGTTTTCACGGGCACTACGGCAGATTTTTTCTTCCGATTTTTTGATTGATCCGTTGACTCATTGATTTTATAATGTTTTGCCACTGAGGAGACACTTTCACCATTAGAAATTTTGTCTAATAACCCAATTTTATTCGCTAATGTCATCTTCTTTGATCTTTTCACATTTCCCTTGTTATTCGTAGCCATATTTTTGTACGGATTAGAAAGAACTTGTCTACAATAAAGTCACTTTCTTCCATTAACACACTAGAAAAAGTCTGTTTTACACTGCAAAACGGTAGATTTATCACTTTTGTAAGCATATCAATTTATAAATTTATTCAATTTATAAGCATATAAATTAAAAGCAAACGACGAAACCTTCCATGACAAGGGCATAACACATACTGAACAAGGATTAGCGAGAAACATCCACGCTCGCAATTTTGTCATCCCTCTCCACCCCCCCCCCACACACACACTGAGCGCTGTTTTGACCGGGAAAGATAATTTTAGCCACGCCCATGTTTTTTTATGGCGGAAAATATTCACGGCGCTTTAAAATTCACATTTTTTTAGGTTTCATTTTATATTAAATCAGCGATCGCGAATAGCAAGGGTTTACTGTATTGCATTATATATTAAGCATTTGGTTTTTATGAGAATAATTATTGCTCCATAATATTGGATTCAACATTCCCAAGACCTTTCTCTCCTCATTAATTCTTCATGTAATCTCATCTTCGGATGAACCATCCATCTGCACAGTAGCTCCTAGATATTTAAACTACTTCGCATTCTTTATCTGTGCTCCATTTACACTCAGAATGTCCCCTGTCCTGTTGAATTCATATATTCCATCTTATTGAAATTTATTGTCAAACCCTATTCTCTATATTGTTCCAATAGCTTTCTGCACATAAAATTAACTGGATTCATATTCCAAATATGTCATTTTCAGTAGATTGTTGGGCATGGCTCTTTTGGATATCCCTCTTTGGTGCTTGATGTGTAATATAATCCTCTCAGTCATTGAATTTCTTTGGATGTAGCCAGTGGCATAGCTACCATGTAGGCAGGCAAGGCAATTGCCCCCGGGCCCTTTAGGGGCCCGAACATGTTCTTTGCCTTCGGGCCCGAAAAAGGGTAGCTACACTACTGGATGTGGCCAAAGAAATTCAAGGCTTTCAGAAGCACTGGGAAGAATGTATTCGTACTATTCTGTGCAGTCAGGACTTGTTGCTCTGCAATTTTAATATTTTTGGGAGACATAAAAACGGATATTGTAAAAGGATGAAGCTATTTTATTATTGTTGTTTTATTGTTATGGTTTATTATTTTTTATTTGTTATTTTATTATTATTATTTTATTTATTTATTTTTTTTTGGCTGGTGCAGCATAAGCCATAGGCTTCCTTGCACCATGTGGCCATTGCTGTACTAATATTAAGTGAAAGAAGTCAAAAAGTTGCACCAACAGTAACCAAAACAGAATATTAAAAAATTTGGTCGGTTTACTTGGTGGAAAAAGTACCAGTCGTTAGTAAAAAAATAGTTATCATTTTCATTTGACTTACCTTTGTAATTCTAAATTTCTGTTTGGATTCAAATTCAAAATTGTAAATATATTAGTTAGGAAGTTAATGAATAAAATCCTACAGTTTAATTGCATGAACTGCAGAAAATTCTTTTTATTTTTACCATCCATAAATACCTAGTTACAGTTCTGAGATAACCATAAACATGTGTATCAGAAGTAATAAATGTAAATCCTTCAAAGGTAATCAGTTGTTTGATTCCTTCATTAAATGTAGCTCTTGAGATTTTTAGCCCCCAGATGCCTGAAAGAATGCCAGTCTTAAAGAAAATCCCAGGTAATTTGAATGAAAATATTAGTTTTGCTTAAAATTATATTTTGATTTTGACATGTTAATTGATATTCAGAGAACCTAACCTTATTTTTATGGTAATCTCTTCCCCCCCCTCCAAAAAAAGTTGACTAAAACTAGAAGTATTCTAGTATTGTAGTTGACTATAGAGTTAAAAACTGATACAGATAGTTAATATGTGATATGTGTATTACTAGTATTGGCAAAATGATGAAGCAAGCTTATACAGTATCAGTCAAAAAATAATAAGTAATTACAAGTCTATGCTGGATAAATTATAATTTGTCTGGTCTTTTCAAACTTCCTGCTAACACAATGCCAAGTGTAAATTTATTCCAATGATCAATTACACTGTGGTTGATAAATTCTTGCACATCTGTTCTGCAACCATCCATTTTCAGTTTAAGTTCCTTATACGATCTATTTGAGAAAAAGCAAAGATGCCATTAGAATCCAGTTTGCTCAGTAATTTTAAAGCCTTAACACAGCAGCAGTGGCTTCTGGTCTGAGGTTGTGCTTGGGGATATATCCATTCTTGGTTAAACACCGAGTCAAGACTTATGCTCCCTCTGCCTTCCAAAATACACTTACTGTATAATACTGAATTTTTGTACAGTTAATGATTTTATATACAAGCAGTTCCCCTTTACGAGTTCTTTTTTCAAGTATCAAAAAAATCGAAAATTTCTTAAGTGTGGTGGAATTTTTTTGGAGAATTAATAAGTGCCAGTTATTGGTAAAAACCATAGTTATTGTTTTCATTTGATTCTTCATAGTTTAAAATTTATGTTTGGATTCATATTCTTCTTCTTGGATTTCTCTGTTGTATCACCGGTTATCCTCAACCTAACTTTTTTTTTAATATATATTTTAATTTTGTTCCTTCTCTGTTTTCTGTCTTCCCTGTCTCCATTCTTTGAATGCTTCCCATTTTGAATTTGCTGTTGGTAACATCAGTTGGTCCCACTGTATAGAATTTAAATACTGTCTCAGACCATCGTAGTCGCCTTTCCGAAAGCAAAAACCCTTCCCTTTACCCCTGATGGTAGTTACCTCTTTGAGTAAATCCCACTTCAGCACACTGTGATTGCTGCCACCTACTGGTTCCTTTATCTGCAGATTCTTAATGCATGAAGAATCACTACTGAGAATCAAATCAAGAGTATTACTCCCTCTAGTTGCCTGCCGAACATGCTGATGTAGAAAACAATCATCCAATAAATCCACAAAAGCCTTGCTAGTGTGTGAGTGACCAGCCCCCAAATTCCAGTCAATATCTGGGAAATTAAAATCCCCCATTATAAGACTCTCTGATTTACTGGCCCACTCTATTTCCCTGTACAGTTTTTTATTATACTCATCAGAGTCATTTGGCCTATAGCACACTCCTACTCTCAATTTTGATCTCCCAATGCTTATGTCACACCAAACTGACTCGACACTGCACTGTCCAGCGATGTCGACTGGCTTCACTTCCTTGGATTTTATGTGTTTCTTAACTAATAGCATAACCCCTCCTCCCTTCCTATCCTTTCTGTACACATTGTACTTCCCAAATTCCAGTTCTGCATTCCTTATATCTGTGTGACATCACATCTCTGATATCCCAACAATATCTGCCTTTGATGTTTTGAGCAATACCTCAAATTTATTTACCAAACTCCTAGCATTGGTGTGTACACGCAAGTATACATGCACCTGTTCCTATTCTTAGCTATCCTAACACAACCCATGTGTTTACTTGTACCGCAATGACTCCCAGCAGTCTCTGAAATATCCTGCATCTTGTTTTCCAGGCTGCTGCTCATTCCAATAGAAGCAGTGCAAGAATCACTTTCACCTCTGCCAGTGGCTACTGTTAGTCTATTAGTCCTTGTATCCTCCCAAGCTAGCAGTTTTCCGACCCACTTAACACAGCCGCAATATCATCAGAAAATATTCTTGCACCCTTTCTATTTAAGTGTATCCCATCCCTGTAGAAGCAGTCTCTCCTGTTAACAACTACAGACCAGGCTGAAAAAAGTTCTACCCCTTGAGCCTTGCACAATGTTTCCAGGGCCAAATTGATCGACAAGGCTCTCATCCTATACTCCCTCCTATCGTGTCTGGGTAGAATTGCAGACACTTTCAAATTCAACCCAAATTCATGGCTTTTTTTCAACAGTGACCTGTACTTGTTAAGTAATTCTGCCGGTCTCCTACTCTTAATATCATTAGTGCCAACGTGTAGAACTATATCACCTTTTGTGCACTTAAAAGATGATATCCGCTCTGTCATCAGCCTTTGCCCCTGGCAGACATACCCTGGTCCTGTTCCACCTATCCTTTTTACAACGCATGTTTCCTGTTTCCCTGACAATAGAGTCACCGAAAACTACTAGTTCCTGTGGGACCAGCGCATTCTGCCTTGGGGGTTGCCGCTGTGTTGCGCGATGACCAATTGCAAGCTCTGGCATTGATGTGGGCAGCTGTGTGCTTGATGGGCCCCTCGATGTAGATCCTTCGAGGGCATCCAACCTGTCCTTCAAGCTCTCATATAGGCCCATAACAACGCTGAGTTGTCGCCTGATTTCGTTACACTCCTTGCATCGCACGCACACACAAAGACATCCCCCCCCCGGCAATATCATGTCACAATTAAAATTACCATGGAAAATTACTTTACTATTAAAAAAGTTGGACTGGAGAAAGTCAAGATTCAAAGAGAAGTCAGAGTTCCAAGGTGATTAGTGGAGTTATTCACCTGATAGAGGTAACAGGGGAATCTGACAGAATGATGGAAGTAACAGATGAATTTGACAGAATGAGGTAGAGAGAGAGAGATTTTAAGCTAGAGAAGATGAGAAAAAGGAGATTCCAAATTACTGATTCTGATTATGAATATCAGGGCAGAGATATGCAAAAGTACCCTTTTGAAGCGAAAGTTATCATACAGCGAATAATTAGGCAACCTAAATAAGCAGTGGTTGAATCAACCGATGATTGGGATTTTGTCAGAAAAGTATGTGGGGTTTTGTAGACTGTAAGTGGAAATGGACATCATGGAGATTAGTACTGAGATCATGTATATATTTGTAAAATGAATGCAGAAGTGTTTGGGAGGTTTAGATCTTTTCACTGATAAGTTTGTTCCATTTGTTTGACTATTTATGAAGAATTGAGTAGTAAGAAAAGGTAGGGAGGATATGTATGAAATAAAAAGTTTTGGATATGGCATACACAGACAAGAATATACACAGGTCCTCGATGTAACGTGACCTCGACAATCCCTTCCCCCAGATACATATTACTCGGACTCCCTCCGGTCACTATTTGGCAGAGTAGGAGCAGTGAAATTATACACTAGCTGATCCTGAAGCCTCCTAGAGAGTTACCGATAGGTTCGGTCCAGTGGACTATCTAGAGGCCAGCTTGTGAACACGGTTTTAGAGCTGTACCCTTAAAATGTAAGGAAGATTGGATCTTGCCATTATGTCCATCATAACCCCAAAAGCCATCAATCATACTGCATAATGGAAGAGATGGAGCTTTGCTCTGGAGATTAAACATGGGTTCCACCACTTCAAGCCTCCAACAAGCAAAGTGGTGGTATTGCACCAGTTGATGAAAGTCATCTACCACCTACTATCTAGGTTATCCACTTATATAACACAATGGTTGGGCCACATCTTGAGTACCACATATAGATCTGGAAACCTCATTTTGGGAAGATTGTGGAACTGTTGGAATGGATGCAATTGGGAGCAATGAAATTGATGAGAGGAACAAAAGGGTGCTCTAACTGGGAAAGTTTTCAGTTCTGCAAATTGCAGCTCATGGAGACTAGGCATCTCCAAAGAGACCTGATTGGGCTATTTAAGGCTTTGAATGGATTGAGTAAGCTCAATGCTGATGGAATCTTTCCTCTTGCTCAGAAACACATCTGAGGAAACATAAATTCAAATTGAGGAAAGATGGTCAATTTTTCAGACAGCAAATAGTTGATTGTTGGAAACAAGCTTCCATCTGGTGTTGTAGAAGTGGGCAGTTTGAATCAATTCCAAGAACTAGACAGTCTATCATAGCAGATGGACAAGTGATGTGTGATTTATTATTATTTTTATTTTATTTTATTTTTTTGCTAATGCTATATAAGCTTTGCTTCCTTACACCATTTGCCACTACTAATGCTAATACCATTACTCACTTCATACTCTGATCCTCATTTGTGAATAAGTAAAACATCTGCACATCTCCAGTATGCAGGGATCTATTTGCAAATGCTCTCATAACTATGACTGAAGGTTTGCTTAACTCTTTTGCATCTTCTTTTAATATAATTGGATAGATATAATCAGCCTCAGGTGCCTCATTTACTATTAGCTTCAACAATTTATCTTCCAGCTTCCTTTCAATTATCATAAAATCATTTATCTCTCAGTTAGAATTACATATAACTTGTGGTATCCTCGTATGTGAATGTAGATACAAAATATTTACAATATGCTCCCATTATAATGCTTTCAAACAGACCAGCACCAGACCACTGTAATTGAAAGAGCTTTAACAAGTGTGGTCCCATTCCTTTTTGAAGGCAATTTTTCATGTCTCAACCGATATCTTTGGTAAATAACAATTATGACTTAAATGTACATAATATTAACATAATAATAATAATAATAATAATCCTGTAATTAATGAATTTTTTTTGCGCCATATTCAACACACACAAGATGCTGATGTGGTATCTTGTGTGTGCAAGGAACAGTATTAGCAAGGAAAAGCAGATGAACAGAGTTGAATTAAAAAAAAAAAAAAAAGAAAGAAAGGAAAACTGAAATGTGTGCAAATGCACTGATAACACTGAATAATGAGTGGAGTTGCTTTCTACTTTCTAAGGTTTGAGTTAAATGTGAAATAAATAAATGTCACCTGCACTGAAAATGATTTCTTTGAAGCAAACGAACTGCACCATAAATGACTTTAGTATCTATCGTCTAGTTCACAAAACCAAAACTGAAGATGAAGGTAGGCTATATATTCAGATTTATTTCTTCTTTGAACCCTAAAAAAAAAAAATAAAGCATTTTAACACAAAAAGCTAAAAATGATTAAAAAAAAATGTTTGTTCCATGTACCATGTTCATAGGATTGATCATGGGACCAGAAAAAAAGAGAGCTAAGAGCTGGAGTATTATAAAAGGAGTTTACTGTATTCTGTTTGAGAAATCTGAACAGGATCATCTGTCCAGTGGAACAATGTGTTAATTCTTTACCTTGTAGTATTAACATAACCAAAGAATTCTTTGTTACTTTATTTTTGCATTCTTAGCCAAAGGCTTTTTGTAATCTTCTTAGTCTGCCTAACTCCCCTTAGTAAGTTGATTGCAAACTAGTTTATTTTATTGTAGGATTCTGTGTCCTTCAATAACATTGGCCAATACGATTTTACCTCCACTAATGTGTCAGTTGTTTGCAGTTAATTTTTATGCATATATTTCACATCACAATTTCCATGCATGCAGTTTTTGTGTTTAACCATAATATGTATATCTTACCCAATTTAGGGAAGTAGATGTGACACTGGTCTGTTATTATCTGCTAATAATAATAATGTTTTCATGTGCTTAGAGATAGCAGTAATGTTGGTAGGATTAAAACTTTATCATTTTCTGTCTTGCATCCCACTTCTCTTTCAGTAATTGAAAGACACGTAGTGTCACTATAGGTTCAGTTTGCTGTGTAACTATTGCATATTGTTTGTTTTTTCTGTGTTTCGCATAGCATTATACTGTTAAAATGTTTAAGCAGAAGCACAGGAAGTGTCTGAATCACACTGGTAATTTTTGTGACATTATAAACATTTATGACAAAAACTAAGGCCTCCAGACCTGTATACAGTACTAAAGATGTGACCTGACCCTTGCCTTATACAAGGGGATAATTACCTCCTTATCCCTGCTAGAAAAATCCTGTATGTCATTGACAAAACACCAAGAGCTACTCTTGCAGACCATAGGCACTGCTCAGAAAACTTCATATCTGACTGCACAATTACCCCCAGGTCCTTTTCGTTCTCTACCACCTTCAGTGTAGTACCACACAGTTGGTAGGTTACTCTGGAGTTATTGCTTCCCACATTTAGTGTTTTCACATCTGTCAATGTTAAACTTCAGTTGCCACCTCTCAGACCATCTGCTCAACTTTTCTAGATCCTGTTGCAATACCGTTTTTTTTTTTTTTTTTTTTTTTTTTTTATAAAAATCCCAAACACGACAGGTATTAGAACCTATAGTTTTTAGTACAGTGCTTGGGTTTGATGTTGAGAAGACGAAAGACGATAGTTGTTCATATTAGTAGACTGGAACTTCTGTAGACTAATTTTCAGGAAATATGTTTGAAGGAAGATTGTTCCAGAAAACGGCAGTTGAATGAATAAACGAGGAAGATGAAAAGTTGTTTCTATGAGTTTAAAGTTGGACAGTAAATGGATGTTGGCTGGTGGCGGCACGTGTTCGGAAAGAGAGAGCGGGAATTATAGAAGCCAATTCAGAAGAACAGTGCCCATGGAAGTATCTGTAGAAGAGGCATGCATCAGAAACAGTACGTCTTTGAGACAGCGAGTGGAGAGACTCTGTTAGAGATGAATCATTAATTAACCTAACTGCCCTCTTCTGAATGGAATTTAGAAACCTGAGAGAGATTTTTGGAGCAGTGCTTCAGATGTGGGAACAATATTCCATAGTAGGGCGGATTTGCGATTTGTACAGAGTGAACAGATGTTTGGAAGAAAAGTAACGCCGAGAGCAAAAGAGAAAACCAAGTTTTTTAGATGCAAAGGAAGCAATATTTGTAATGTGCTTGTGCCAAGAGAGATTAGAAGTCAGGGTAATCCCCAAAAGAGATATATCATTTTGCCTAGAAATCGGAGTGTCACCAAAGATAAGCATAGGAGCTGAAGAATCCTTTTTGCGAGATATAAGACAAGACTGAGTTTTACGAGGATTGAAATCAACTAAGTTGTCTTTGCCACACTGGACAATTACCTGGAGATCACCATTTAAGGAATTGGTAGTGGATATTCAAGAAGTTGTAGCTGTTTGTACAGGGTACCTTTTCTCAAACTGGAAGGTGGAATGGAATGTGCTATCATCAGCAAAAATATGAATGGGATTTCCACTCAATTGAAGAAAGTCATTAATATACAAGAGGAAAAGAGTGGGGGAAAGAACTGAACCTTGGGGGATACCGGCATTAGTGGAGAAGTTAGAAGACAGGGAGCCATCTACCATTACCCTCAATGAGCGATCAGAGAGAAAACTGGATAACCAATTACAAAAAACAGTTGGCAAACCATAAGATGGAAACTTATTTAGAAGACCTTTATGCCAAACATGATCAAAAGTCTTTGAACCATCAAGAGCAACTGCTTGAGTTTCACCAAACTTTTCCATTGAATTTGTCCACAGATGGGTAACATAACCCAGAATACCACAGTGGAGCGACACTGTTGGAATCCACACTGGTGATCGTTGATCAGATGGAAGGTTTCTACTTAGTTTAACAGTTGGCAGTTAATTGATTTCTCCATTGCTTTGGAAAGAGTACAGGTTATTGCGATGGTAAGATAATTGGATGGGAGGGATATGTCACCCTTTTTAGAAACTGGTTGGATATGAGCAAATTTCCAATTCTAATCTCAACGATGTCCATTTCCACTTGCAGTGTACCAAACCTCATGTACTTTTTCTGACAGAATCTCATTTATCAGTTGATTCAACTACTGCTCATTTCAGTTGCCCAAATTATTTGCTCTATGGTTCCTTTCGCCTCAAAGGTGGTACTTGTGCATAGGTCCATTCCGATATTCCGTCAGAGACTTGGTAATTTGGAATCTCCTCTTTTCGATCTTCTCTGGCTTAAAATCTCTCTACCTCATTGTGTCAAATTCATCTGTTGTCTCTACCATTCTCCCAATTCCACTAATCACTTGGAGCTCTTTGACTTCCTCTCTTTGCAACTTGACTTTCTCCAGTTCAACTTTCCTAACAGTGAGGTAATTTTCCTTGGTGATTTTAATGTTCACAACTCCAGCTGGCTTCCATTTTCTAGTCATACCGACCCAGCTGGTCGAGATGCCGAGGCTTTTCCAATTAATAATGACCTTGCACAGATTGTCCATTTACCTACAAGAATACCGGACAATCCTAATCATACAGCCAACACACTTGATCTTTTTCTCACAAACAACCCTTCTAAGTACATGGTCGAAGTGAGAGGTCCTTTAGGAACTTCAGATCACAACTTGATGATTGTCTCTTCTCCAATGGAGCCTTTATCTAATGGCTATTCCCAACCTCGTGTTGTGTTTGTCATTACAAGAATGCAAAATGGGATGACCTGCGAGATTTCTTTTCCTTGGTCAGATTACTGTTTCAAAACTTCTGATGTCAACATTTGCTCAGATCATGTCAGTGAAATTATTCTTGCAGGAATGGAATCCTTTATCCCACATTCCTCTTTAAAATCTCATCCTTTATCTAAACCTTGGTTTTCCAATAAATGCTAAGGCTGTTCAAGAGAAGAATGTTGCATATCGTAATTGGCTTGTTTCCAATTCCTCAGTTTTGTTTTCTGCCTACACCAAAGCTCGCAACAATTGTAAAGCAGTTATTAATCAGTCCAAACTAGAGTTTGAACAGGCTAAGAGTAGAAAACTTGCTTCTTGCCATAATGGTAGCCGAGCATTCTGGTCTCTTGCCAAAGCTATTGGCCGCAACGTTTGTTCAAACCAGATGGTTCTGTTGTCACTTTGGCCAAGGATAAAGCTGACCTGCTAGCATCCCATTTTTCTTCCAACTCACGTATTAATGATCTTGGTAAAACACCTCCCAGTATTCAATGCCTGTGGTCTTCCGTCAAAAGGATGCAATAATGATTTTGACGAATCTTGATGCTAAGAAAGCTCCAGGTCCTGGTGGTATTTTCCACTTGTTCTCAAAACCTGTGCTTCTGAACTTACTCCTGTTCTTTGCCGCCTTTTTTCACTTTCTTATTCCAAAGCTATTTTTCCTTCTGCTTGGAAATTTGCTCATATCCAGCCAGTTCCTAAAAAGGGTGACAAATCCCTTCCATCCAATTATCTTCCCATTTCATCTACTTCTAATCTTTCTAAATAATGGAGAAATCAATTAACCGCCAACTCTTAAACTACCTACAAACTTTCCGTCTGATCAACGATCGCCAGTATGGATTCCGTCAGTGTCGATCCACTGGTGATATTCTGGCTTATGTTACCCATTTATGGACTAATTCAATGGAAAAGTTAGGTGAAACACAAGCAGTTGCTCTTGACATCTCAAAGGCTTTCGATCGTGTTTGGCATAAAAGTCTTCTAAACAAGCTTCCATCTTATGGTTTGCCAACTGGTTATCCAGTTTTCTCTCTGATCACTCACTGAGGGTGATTGTAAATGGCTCTCTGTCTTCTAACTTCTCCACTAATGCCGGTGTCCCCCAAAGTTCAGTTCATTCGACCCACTCCTTTCCTCTTGTATATTAATGACCTTCTTCCATTGACTGGAAATCCTATCCATAGTTTTGCCGATGATAGCACATTGCATTCCTCTTTCCATTTTAAGAAACCTTGTTCTGCTCAATCAGCTTCAACTTCTAGAAAATCTGCTACCAATTCCTTAAATGCCGACCGCCAGGTAATTCTCCAGTGGGGCAAACACAGCTTAGTTGATTCCAACCCTCCTAAAACTCAGTCTTGTCTTATATCTCGCAAAAAGGATTCTTCTCCTCTTATGCTTATCTTTGGTGACATTCCGATTTCTAGGCAAAATGATATATCTCTCTTGGGGATTACCCTGACTTCTAATCTCTCCTCCTGACTTCTAATCTGGCAAAGCACATTAAAAATATTGCTTCCTCTGCATCTAAAAAACTTGATTTTCTCTTTCGCTCTCAGCGTTACTTTTCTTCCAAACAGCTGTTCACTCTGTATAAATCGCAAATCTGCCTTACCATGGAATATTGTTCTCATATCTGGGGTGGTGCCCCCAAAACCTCTCTCAGGCTTCTTGATTCTGTTCAGAAGAGGGCAGTTAGGTTAATTAATGATTCATCTCTAACAGAGTCTCTCCACTCGATTTCTCATAGACGTACTGTTTCTGTTGGTTGCCTCTTCTACAGATACTTCCATGGGCACTGTTCTTCTGAATTGGCTTCTATAATTCTCGCTCTCTCTTTCAAAACAGTCCGAACACGTGCTGCCACCAGCCAACATCCATTTACTGTCCAACTTCAAACTCACAGAACCAACTTTTCGTCTTCCTCGTTTATTCATTCAACTGCCATTTTCTGGAACAATCTTCCTTTGTATGTATTTCCTGAAAATTACAGTCTACAGAAGTTCAAGTCAACAAATATCTTTCGTCTTCTCAACCTCCAACCTAACCACAGTACTAAGTACTATAGGTTCCAATACCTCTCGCGTTTGGGGTTTACATAAAAAAAATAATAATAAAATAAAAGCAGAAGGAAAAACACCTTTGGAATAAGAAAGTGAAAAAAGGTGACACAGAACAGAAGTAAGTTGAGGAGCATAGGTCTTGAGAACAAGTGGAGAAATAAGATTAGGATCTGGAGCTTTCTTAGCATCAAGATTGTTCAAAATCCTTCTTACATTCTTTTGATAAAAGACCACAAGAGGCATTGAATGGAGCATACTGGGTATGATAGGAGGCGGTTTACCGAGATCATTAATACATGAGTTGGAAGAAAAATGGGATGCTAGCAGGCCAGCTTTATCTTTGGCTGAAGTGACAACAGAACCATCTGGTTTTGACAGAGGTGGGAGCAGAGATGGGCAAAAGTTGCAGCCAATAGCTTTCGCAGGAGACCAGAATGCTCGGCTACCATTAGGGAAAGAAGCAAGTTTTCTACTTTTATCCTGTTCAAAATCTAGTTTAGACTGATTAATAACTGCTTTACAATTTTTACGAGCCTTGGTGTAAGCAGAAAATGTAACTGAAGAATTGGAAACAAGCCAGTTACGATATGCAACATTCTTCTCTTGAACAGCCTTAGCACATTTATTGGAAAACCAAGGTTTAGATAAAGGATGAGATTTTAAAGTGGAGTGTGGGATAAACGATTCCATTCCTGCAAGAATAATTTCACTAACACGATCTAAGCAAATGTTGACATCAGAAATTTTGAAACAGTAATTCAACCAAGGAAAAGAAATCTCGCAGGTCATCCCATTTTGCATTCTTGTAATGCCGAACAACACGAGGTTGGGAATAGCCATGAGATAAAGGCTCCATTGGAGAAGAGACAATCAACAAGATGTGATCTGAGGGGCCTAAAGGACCACTCACTTCGACTGTGTACTTAGAAGAGTTGTTTGTGAGAAAAAAATCAAGCGTGTTGGCTTTGTGGTTAGAATTGTCCGGTATTCTTGTAGGTAAATGAACAATCTGTGCAAGGTCATTAGTAATTGCAAAAACCTCAGCGTCTTGACCAGCTGGGTTGGTGTGACTAGAAATTGAAGCCAGCTGGAGTTGTGAACATTAAAATCACCAAGGAAAATTACCTCACTGTTAGGAAAGTTGGCTGGAGAAAGTCAAGTTGAAAATAGAGGAAGTCAAAGAGCTCGAAGTGATTAGTGGAGTTGGGAGAATGGTAGAGACAACAGATGAATTTGACACAATGAGGTAGGGAGATTTTAAGTCAGAGAAGGTCAAAAAGAGGATAATCCAAATTAACAAGTCTTTGACAGGGAATATCGGAACGGAAATATGCACAAGTACCACCTTTGAGGCGAATGGAATTATACAGCTTATAATTGGGGTAACTGAGATGAGCAGTAGTTGAATTAACCGATAACTGAGATTCTGTTAGAAAAAGTACATGGGGTTTGGCAGAATGCAAATAGAAATGGACATTGTTGAGATTAGAATTGAGACCACATATATTTGTGAAATGAACTAGGAAGCATACTGGCATTAGTTTCGTTAACAACCCTCCAACCTTCGTATCGTCTGCAAACATAGACATTAAGCCTGATATACCATCATCAATATCATTAATAGGGTTCGGATTTTTATGACCTTAAAAATGTCAAAACATGATGAAAACATTTCAATAAATTTAACCAAATATGACCTTAAATATAACTAAATAATTTACCTTTACATACCGTATAAATGATAATATTTATTTTTTTTACTCTTTTAAAGTTGTACAATGATTTGTTATAGAAATTTCTAACAAGTAATATAATAATGAAAATATCACAATTTGCAAGGGTTTTTTTTTTTTTGAAATATAAACATTAAAATATATTTTTTTAAACATACAAAAACCAAATATATAGGCTAAGGCACTAGGCTACTAACACTTAAGTTGCTAAGTACTTTACCAACTTAAGTACAAGTCGTGCATATTAAAACTAAATATGCATAAGCATTAGATTTGGGATGTCCATATATGGAAGTATCCAAAAATAAAAATTATGATAGATCTATACCAGGTAATTAATTAATTTACTTAAATAAACTAAATGCAGCAAGACATAATATTTAAGAGTTTAAGATTCTATATAATATCGGTGTAGATACACCATAGATTAAGAACAACTACGACAGTAGTGTGAAAGGCATCAGTTTGTCTGTATCTTATATTGTGCTCTTCCTTCAAAATGAGTTGCCCATGTATTGCACTACATCGAATAAGTAATGCTTCACTAATGTAGAAGACTGGTGTTACTTGTCTTACCAACACCCATTGAAACAGTGCCGTCTGGGTGATGGTACTCACTGAGAATAAGTAACAATAGTTTTCTCTATTAATGAAGTGTTACTTCATTAATAGAGGTAGTGCAATACGTAGGCAACTCGTTGTGAAGGAAGAGCAAAAATGATGCCTTTCGCGCTACTCTCATAGTTGTTCTTTAAGAGTTATCTATGGTGAATCTACACTGATATTATATATATTAATTAATTTACGTGTCTTTATTGTACATGTTGCAATATATTATTTTTCCATCCGTTTGGTATGTGCTTTGGACTCTTCTTTAACCACAGAAGAAATCCATTTTCTAAAAAGCTCAATGTTGGCTTCATTTCGCCAACAGCTGAAGTTTCTACTGTATAAAATAAGTTCAACTCAGTATAAGATGAAACTACTGTACAGTTTTAAATTATAGCTAAAATTACACTACTGTGTGGTTGTGAGTGACTAAAGAGCCAATCAAAATAACTTGGGGATTTAGCCGCTCGTGCTTTACATTTAATCATTAATTAATTTACATTTAATTAATGATTAAATGTAAATTCCCAAGTTTTTTTAGAAATATATTTTAAGTCAATTTGATAAATAATTTGTAGATTATCATAAGACAAAATATGAAAATTTTATATCGACAAATATAAAATATGCTATTAAATATGATATTTTTTTTGAAATTATGACTAATGTGTAAAATATGATAAAATATGAAATTACAAACATGCTTCTTTGGGATCCTCAGACCATGTAACATGGACACACTAAGTTTCATGCCTTTTTGAATGTGATAATACATAAAAATCCGAACCCTAATCATTAATAAATACAGAAAACAACAATGGACCCAACACTGAACCGTGGGGGACTCCACTAATAACATTAGGCCATAGAGAGAAATGTCCATTGATTACTACTCTCTGTTTTCTCCCAGTCAACCATCCCTTTATCCATAGCATCAATTTGCCTCTAATGCCACACTGCTCAATTTGTGCAGCAGTCTTCCATGTGCAACAGTATCAAAAGCCTTTCTAAGATCCAAATATATGATATCAAAATTATTCTTTGCATCCAGTTCCTTTGTGACCACAACATAGTATTCAATGTTCACTTATTTCTTGGTGTGTAATTTCAGCTCCGTATCATTAAACATCATCGAGAGAAAAAATGTGTTACCTTACTTTTCAGAAACCCTTCGTATTAGTCCATATACCCCCCCACCAAGCAGTTTTCCAGGCCACCTAACACTGCCTTGATAACGTTAGCAAATATTCTTGCACCCTTTCTATTTAAGTGTATCCCGTCCCTGTAGAAGCAGTCTTTCCTGTTAACAAGCACAGACCAGGTTGAGAAATATTCTATCCCCTTGAGCCTTGCACAATCTCTCCAGGGCCGAATTGATCGACTAGGCTCTCATCATATACTCCCTCCTATCGTGTGTGGCAGAATTGCAGACACTTTCAAATTCAACCTTAACTCTCGGCTTTTTTTCAACATTACTTGTTAAGGAATTCTGGCGATCCCCTACTCTTAATATCATTAGTGCAAACTTGTACAACAATATCACCTTTTGTGCCCTTAAAAGATGATATCTGCTCTACATCATCAACCTTTGCACCTGGCAGACATGCCCTGGTCCTGTTCCACCTATCCTTTTTGCACAATAAATTCCCTGTTTCCCTGACAATAAAGTCACTGACAACAACTAGTTCCTGTGGACCAGCGTATTCTGCCTTGGGGGTTGCTGCTGTGTTGCGTGAAGTTCAAGTGCATTGATGTGGGTAACTGAGAGCCTGATGGGCCCCTCAATTTAAATCCTTCAGGTGCCTTTCTTATCCTTAACTTGAACGATTTCTCTTCCACTTTTCTCTTTCTTATTACAAAATCATTTAGCTCCCTGTTAGTTTGATAAACTTCTGGCCTCCAGAAGTAGCTTCCTAGTAGCATCCAAGATTAATTCCTTGAATCCTTTCCATTTAGAATTTGCCGATGGCAAAATCATCAGTTGGTCCCACTGTATAGAATTTAATAACTGTCTGAGACCACAGTAGTCACTTTTACGAATGCAAAAACCCTTCTCTTTTCCCCTGATGGTAGTTACATCTTTAAGTAAATCCCACATCGTACACTGTGATCACTGCCATCTAGTGGTTCCTTTATCTGCAGATTCGTAATGCTGATAATAAGATCATGAGTATTACTCCCTCTGGTTACCTCTCAAACATGCTGCTGTAGAAAACACTCATCCAGTAAATCTAGAAAGTTTCAGTCAATATCTGGAAAGTTAAAATTCCCCATTATAAGACATATTCTGATTTACAGACACAATCTATTTCTCTCAACAGTTGTTCGTTTTACTCATCAGAGTCATTAAGCTTACAACACAACTCCTACTCTCATTTTTGCTTTCCCATTGCTCATGTCACACCAAACTGACTCAACTGGCCACCCATGTCAACTGTATGCACTGCCTCTGATTTTATGATTCCTAACTAAAAAGGATAATCCTCTTCCCTTTCTATCGTGTCGGTCCTTTCTGTACATATATCCATAACATATGTTTTGTTATGAATACTAGGTTAATATAAGGTTTGTTTAGTTTGCTGGTCATCTTCTTTTCTGTTACCTTTCCTAAACATCTAATTTTCATTTTCCAGGAAGCTCTTCCTTCTCTTTTTCCCTTCCCCTACTTCTCCCACATATTCCTGTTTCAGTTATGAAAAGTACCCTCAGGGTTTTCACCAAGCTCATTACAATAGAAGCAGTGCAAGAAGAATAGAAATCTTGGAGCTCATCCCATTTTGCATTCTTGTAATGCCAACAACACGAAACTACTGAGAATGACTATGAGAGAAATGGTCAGTTGGAGAAGAGATCATCACCAAGTTGTGATCTGAAGTGCCTAGAGGACCACTTACCTCTGCTGCATACTCTGAAGGGTTGTTTCTAATAAAAAAGAACAAGGGTGTTGTCTGATATTCTGGTAAGTAAATGAATGATCTGTGTGAGGTCATTAACATTTGCAAAGGACTTATCCTCTCAACCAGCTGGGTTTGTGTGTCTGGAAAACAGAAGCTAGCTGCAGTTGTGAACATTAAACTCACTAAGGAAAATAACCTCACTGTTAGGAGAGTTGGAATGGAGAAAGATAAGTTTCAAAGAAAGGATGTCAAAGAGTTCCAAAGTGATTAATGGAGTTGGGAGAACCCCATTATAAGACATTCTAATTTACTGGCCCACTTCTATTTCTCTGTACAGTTGATCCTTGTTACTCATCAGTAGGCCTATAACACGCTCTTCTCATTTTTGCTTTCCCAGTGCTTATGTCACTCTAAACTGACTCAAGACTGCACTGCCTTAAGATTTTATATGCTTCTTAAGTAAAAACATAACCCCCACATTTGTCTGCCCGTTTTGTACATATTATACTGCCCATATTCAAATTCTGCATTTGATGACTTTACCAGCACTTAAAACTCATCAAATTTATTAACTGTGCTGCTAGTATTGGTGGACATGTAAGTATACATACACTGTTCTTACTCTTAGTCACCCTAACACAGCCCATATATTTACCTGTTTCATGATGACTCAGAGCAGGCCTTGAAATCCCCAGCACCTTGCTTTCCAGGCTGGTGCTCATTCCAATACAAACAGTGCAAGAATTACTTTCACCTCTGCCTGTGGCTATTGTTTTTCTGTTAGTCTGTGAATCCCCCTCCCTTCAAGCTAGCCATTGTCCAAGTCACCTAACGCTGCCTCAGTAGCATCGGCAAATATTCTTGCACTCTTTCTATTTAAGTGTATCCTTTCCCTATTGAAACACTCTCCTGTTAACAAGTACAAACCATGCTGAGAAAAATTCGACTCCATGAGACTTGCACAATCTCTCCAGGGCCAAATTGGTTGACAAGGCTCTCATATACCCTCTCCTATCGTTCCTGGGCAGAATTGCAAACACTTTCAAATTTAACCCTAACTCATGACATTTCTCAACATTGCCCTGTAATTGTTAAGTAAGTCAGCAGCAGATCTCCTACTCTTAATATCATTAGTGCTAACGTGTACAACAATATCATCTTTTGTGCCCTTAGAAGATGATATCTGCTCTATAACATCTTCAACTTTTGTCCCTGCCAGACATTCCCTGGTTCTATTCCACCTGTCTTTTCTCTCACAATAGAGTCACCAATAATAGTTCCTGTGGGATCGGCACATTCTGCCTTGGAGAGTTGCACTTCTATTGCCCAATATTCTAGTGTTAGCTGTAGATTGAGTTGGGCAGCTGAGAGATTGATGGGCATCCCATTTTATTACCTTCAAGGGCATCCACCCTACTCTTAGAACTCTCATAAAGGGCTATCACGACACTGAGTTGGTGCCTCATTTCTGTGTCCTGTTCCAGAAAATCTGCAAACATTGCACAAACAGCACATATATTCAGGCCATGATTCATAGGAGAATCACCCCTTCAGTTCTACCCTGGGCCACAACACTCCTGCTGCTTTGAGCCTGTTGCTTTGCTGCATCTGGGGCATGATTTTCATTTAAATTCAATATAATTGAGAATTCAACACTAAACTAACACTTAAATGCAATAATAACACTACTCTAAGGGCAGAAACACACTATTATCACGTCACGTGAATCTCATCATATCCCTGTCACAGAGTAGTACTCTTTGATCCCTGTTTAGTGTAAACTGCGAAGTCAGTCGGAGAAGAAGCCTCGTCACGGTAACGTATGGGGACTACATTAAAAATTTGATCTCGAGGTACTCATGCTTATGTTTGGGGTAATCGCAGAAAACCGAACTATTTTAATAACAACCATTTTATTTCTATATTTTGTTGATTTTTACAAGTTCGTAGAATGCAAAATTAGTCAAATTTAAATAAAATTAACCAAATTATAGCCCGCTTTAATTCATTTAATTCAGAAAATTTTATTGCAAAAGTTATAAACACTAAAGGAAACTTTTATAAATATTAACATCAAATGTTTTACATAATTGTTTACAATACACATTCAATAAACCTGATTTATTTTATCAAAAAGAAAATATTTACCTAGCAATACTTTTCATTTCATCAAATTTTCTTTTAACAGTTTTTCATTTTTTAGTACATAATGCGTAAA
Organism: Mastigoproctus giganteus; assembly: GCF_048544385.1. Classification (NCBI taxonomy): domain Eukaryota; kingdom Metazoa; phylum Arthropoda; class Arachnida; order Uropygi; family Thelyphonidae; genus Mastigoproctus; species Mastigoproctus giganteus. Next base: position 139,148,128 of record NC_143580.1, read on the forward strand.
ATTCTTTGCATGACATATTGTGATTGGTTTTCTGTAACAGTTCTCCTTCAACATTCTTTAGGGCTAATTTATTTCTATCCCTTTTCCATGCGTTAAACATTGAGCTAAATACTCGCTCACTCATTACATTTGAGTGAGGCAAAGCAAAAACAAAATTAATATATTTTTCTGTATTACGTACTTCGTACGCATTTTAAATTTTTATCCAAACATCTGTGGTATTTTTGAGGTCTTTTGTCTCAATATTTCTACGGAATGATTTCAACAGAACATATTCTTCATACAGCAAATCGATATTGGTATTGGGAATTTTAAATAAAAAAAGTTTGTTGCCTGAGCCTTAAACCATTACAACGAAATAAAAAAGAAGTCAGTAGAATTTAAAAGGTTAAAAAGTGAGCATAATATGAATATTCTACAACCCTCTTTGTAAATAGGATAGAATATCATATTTGAGTTAAGTAAGGGTGCGTTTTAACAATAACTTTATCATCAGTTAATTCTTTCTTCCTAAATAATCATCTCAACAGGGTGTTTTATGATTTCTGCTTTTTTCAAATGTTAAAAAAGGGATATCTTGGAAATTTTATTACACTTCTAAAAGGGTCTGGCAACCTGTAACGTTGTATATGTGTCATTCTCTTTGAGGAAAGCTGAAACAAAATGAATTGCCACAGTTCATCCTCTTCTTCAGATTTTGAAGAAGATTTAGAAAATGCATGCGCTTTTCTTATAGCCAAAAAAACAAAAGAGTACGCAGTGGATACATCAACTGGAAGAGAACAGAAAAAGACGAATTCCATCATTCACTGCAAGACTTAGAAGAAGAAGAAGATAAATCATTTCACGATGTACTTACAGATGAATAAAGAAGAATTTAATTTCCTATACTGTATAATCCAATTAAGGATGACATTCAAAGGCAAAATATGCAATTTCAAAATTCAATCAGCACTAAGGAAAAATTAGTTATATGTTAAAGGAAAGTTAAAATACTGCAAGTTTAATTTTGAATAAGGACTTATTTGGGCAAAATACGAAACAAAAATTTTTAATGAAATTTAATAACAACAAAAAACTTCTTCTCAACCCTAAAAATTGAACTTGTAACAAATTGTTATGAGTTGTGCAAATTGAAATGATTGACTTGTTCATCCCCCTCAATCTGTAATTCTGTTGATCTATTTTCCTCCTTTGGCCATTTTTGAGCGTCCCTGTGACTGGACATTTGCGATGAGTATGCCGAGTAGCTGGTTGAAGTGGAGGGTGCTTCGGAATAGGTACAGGAGCAAAGTCCTTGATGTTGTTATTTGTTTTCGGATATTCTTACTTGTGTGCCCAAAACAGATTATTTACTTCTAATTTAATTTTCTGTTACCATTCCTTCCATTTTCCTCTTGTCATGTGGTCACACCTAACGAAATTTCTGTTCGAACAGAAAAATTTGAATTTCTGACAATGTTATTCGGCCTTGAAGCCCGACGTATTATCATGTGAATACGAGCAATAAAATAATGCTCCCCCACATTTGACGTAGATATGTATACGAGTGAAGTCTCGTGAAGTGATAATAGTGTTTCCGCCATAATTCACCAGTTATACACCAGTTCGTCCTTGAAAGTGTTGAAGACATTCTCTCAGGTATGCCAAGCTATGCTTGCTACCTGGGAGTCTAAAACACTGATGGAACTGATATTCGGGTGACACTCATGTCAAGTGGACCTAATTTCAGCAAAGTCTGGATGGTCTGTGCCAGTCAGATCCTTTTCTTGCACCTTCACGATGGTGGGACTGTTAGTAACCCTGGGTATAAACCCAATGTGCAAGTCCTGAAATACGGCACCTAGCACACTGTGGGCGACCATCCAGGTGCAAACCAACATAAGCAAGGGCTGAGGTGTGCCCCCCCCACACCACATGGAGGAATTCTGCCCCTTTGTTTACCAAGCAATACTAGGTGGTAGATGACTCTCCACCACCAGTACAATACCACCACTTTGCTTATTGAAGTGGTGGAACCCATTTTTAGTCTCCAAAGCAAAGCTCCAGTAAACCCTCTCCCATCTCTTCTGTCATGCAGTATAATTGATGTCTTTTGAGGTTATGATGGACATCATGGCGAGATCCAATCTTCTTTACATTTCGAGGGTAGGGCTCTAAAACAGTGTTGGTGGGCCAGCCACTAATTAGCACACCAGACCGAACCTATTCATAAATTTCTAGGAGGCTTCCGGATCAGCTAGTGTATTATCTCGCTGCCTCTACTCTGCCAGATAGTGACTGGAGGGAGTCCAAGTAGTGTGTATGGGGGGCATTGTCGACGTCATGTTATGTCAAGGATCTGGGTATATTCTTGCCATGTGTACACCATATCCAAAAATTTCATTACTTCATACAGCAGTCCCCCACCCCCACAGTCTTTTCTTACTACCTGAATACACCATGAATTGTCAAACTAATAGAGCAAACATCTGCAAAAAAGATCATAACCTCCCAAACAGTTCCTCATTCATTTCAAAAATATATCTGGTCTCAGTTCTAATCTCAATAATGTCCATTTCCACCTACAATCTGCAAAATCCCATGTACTTGTTGGACGCCTCCATAGCCAGGTAGGAAGGAGCAGCCGTGCATAGCACACGCTTCTTGATTGGACCGGAGTTCGGGCCTGTCACCACCAAATACGGAGGATGCAGAAAGGTCAGGGAATGACCACCGCATATTCCCGGAGCAATATGGCCTTAGTTGCTAATGCTCTTAAAAAAAAAAAAAAAACCATGTACTTTTTCTGACAGAATCTCGGTTATCAGTTGATTCAACCACTGCCCATCTCAGTTTTCCAAATTATTCTCTTTGACTTCCTCTCTTTAAAACTTGACTTTCTACGGTCCAAATTTCCTAACAGTGAGGTGATTTTCCATGGTGATTTTAATGTTCACAACTCCAGCTGACTTCCGTTTTCTAGTCATACGGACCCAGCTGGTCGAGATGCGAGGCTTTTGCAATTACTAAGAACTTCACACAAATTGTTCATTTTCCTACCAGAATACCTGCCAACACACTCAACCCTTTTCTCATAAACAACCCTTCTAAGTAATCGGTTGATGTGAGTGGTCCTCTAGGCACCTGAGATCACAACTTGGTGATGGTCTCCTCCAATGGAGCTCTTTCTGTCGTGGCCATTCCCAACCTCGTGTCGTTCGCCATTACAAGATTTCTTTTCCTTGGTCGAGTTACTGTTTCAAAAATTCTGATGTCAGTGTTTTCTCAGATCGTGTTAGTGAAATTATTTTTGTAGGGATGGAATCCTTTATTCCACACTCAACAGTGAAATCTCATCCTTTATCTAAACCTTGGTTTTCAAATAAGGCTGTTCAAGAGAAGAATGTTGCATATCGTAATTGGCTTGTATCCAAATCTCCAGGTTCATTTTCTGCCTATACCAAAGCTCTCAATAATTGTAGAGCAGTTATTAATCAGGTCAAACTGTATTTTGAATGGGCTAAGAGTAGAAAACTTGCTTCTTGTCCAAATTAGCCGAGCATTCTGGTCTCTTGCCAAAGCTATTGGCAGCAACTTTTGCCCAGCTCTGTTCCCTCCTCTGTCTAAACTAGATGGCTCTATTGCCACATCAGCCAAGGATAAAGCTGACCTGCTAGCATCCGGTTTTTCTTTCAATTCGTATTAATGATCTTGGCAAAACACCTCCCACCATTCCCAGTATGCTCCATTCAATGCCTCCTGTGGTCTTTTGTCAAAAGAATTTAAGAAAGATTTTGAATAATCTTGATGCTAAGAAAGCTCCAGGTCCTAATGGTATTTCTCCACTTGTTCTCAAGACCTATGCTCCTCAACTTACTCCTGTTCTGTGTCACCTTTTTTTCACTTTTTTATTCCAAAGATGTTTTTCCTTCTGCTTGGAAATTTGCTCATATCCAGCCAGTTCCTAAAAAGGGTAACAAATCCCTTCCATCCAGTTATCTTCCCATCGCAATAAACTCTACTCTTTCCAAAGTAATGGAGAAATCAATTAACTGCCAACTGTTAAACTATCTAGAAACCTTCCATCTGATCAATGATCACCAGTATGGATTCCAACAGTGTTGATCCACTGTGGTATTCTGGGTTATGTTACCCATCTGTGGACAAATTCAGTGGAAAAGTTTGGTGAAACTCAAGCAGTTGCTCTTGATGGTTCAAAAACTTTTGATCGTGTTTGGCATAAAGGTCTTCTAAATAAGATTCCATCTTATGGTTTGCCAACTGTTTTTTGTAATTGAGTATCCATTTTGCTCACTGCGAGTGATGGTAGATGGCTCCCTGTCTTCTAACCTCTCCACTAATGCTGGTGTTCCCGAAGGTTCAGTTCTTTTTCCCCTCTATTCCTCTTGTATATTAATGACCATCTTCCATTGACCGGAAATCCTATCCATGGTTTTGCTGATGATAGCACATAGTATTCCACCTTCCAGTTTAAGAAACCTTGCCCTGCTCAAACAGCTTGAACTTCTCAAATATCTACTACTAATTCCTTAAATGCTGATCTCCAGGTAATTCTCCAGTGGGGCAGAGATAACTTAGTTGATTTCAATCCTAAAACTCAGTCAAGCATAGGACCAGAAGAATCCTCAAAAGGATTCTTCTGCTCCTATGCTTATCTTTGATGACATTCCAATTTCTAGGCAAGATCATATATCTCTGTTGGGGATTACATTGACTTGTAATCTCTCTTGGCATAAACATATTTCAAATATTGCTTCCACTGCATCCGAAAAACTGGGTTTTCTCTTTTGCTCTTGGCATTACTTTTCTTCCAAAGAGCTGTTCACTCTGTACAAATTGTAAATCTGGCCCACCATGGAATATTGTTGCCACATCTTGGACGGTGCCCCTAAAACCTCTCAGGCTACTAGATTCCATTCAGAAGAGGGCAGTTAGATTGATTAATGACTCATTTCTAACAGAGTCTCTCCACTCTGTCTCATAGACGTTCTGTTTCTGCTGCTGCATTTTCTATAGATACCTCTGTGAGCACTGTTCTTCTGAACTGGCTTCTATAATTTCAGCTCTCTCTTCCAAAGCAGTTCACACACGTGCCACAACCAGTCAGCATCCTTTCTCTATCCAACTTTTCTTCTTCCTCATTTATTCATTCAATTCCATTATTTAGAACACCCATATTTCATATGTATTTTCTGAAAATTACAATCTACAAAAGTTCAAGTCTAATATCTTCTTTCATCTTCTCAACCTCCAACTAATGCATGGTACTAAGTACTATAGGTTCTGATACCTCTAGAAACCCCTTTGCATTATATTTTTCTTGTTTCAATCATTGTATTGGATGGTAACTTTGCTCTAGACTGTGGGCCTGGAACGGATTACCCCCTAAATACATATATTTCAGTGTATGCTAGAATGAACAGATGCTACAATGAACGAGGTTCTAGAACCAATTACATTCATTCTAGCATACCCTACTGTACTGTCGAACCACTAATGCAGAAATGAAGCTCAAGTAACTACAGAAATGCCTACTTACACTTTTCACCCGATAACAAGGAGCAGAGTCATCCTGAAAGATGCAGTTACTTGGCAGGTTGAAATGGTCTCTAATGGTTGGCAGCAATTTGTCTTCCAATATGTCTTCCAGCAATTTGTCTTCCATTGGCATTTATGGAACCTTTTATAAACTGCAGGTGACCTACTCTGCGATACAAAATGCACCCCCATATCATTTGCCTAGTAGGGAATTCACTATAGACACCATACAGTCTGGATGGTATTCTTCACCACATCTATGGCAAATCGTTTATCTCCCATCAGAGCCATACTGGTTGAATTTCTTCTCATCCAAGAAAATAACTGACTTCCGCTGCTCGGTGGTCTGTTTGACATGCTCCTTACACAAAATTAATTTGGCCTTTTTCATTTTTTGTGCAAGGGGCTTCTTCTTAGGATGATGGGCTACAAGTATATTTTTAAAGAGGCACCTTCTGATTGTTACTTCAGTTGCTACCATTTCTGTATGTTCTTTCCATTCTCTTTTCAGCTCAGACGAAGAAGCTTTATGGTTTTTAAGGCATAATCGCGTCAAAACACAGTCCTGTCTTGGTGTAGAGACTCGTTTGCATCCGGTTCCTTTTTTTCTATCAGCAGAACCAGTATTCTTGAGTTCGGAAAGAAATATACTCACTGTCGACTGATTACAAGACACTCTATAAGCAATATTATGGGAAGAACATCCTTCCTCACGTAAAGCAACAATAGCACTCTTTCTTTGTGGCATCAACCCCCCTAACTCGCCATCCTGACATAAGCAAGGAGTGATTGCAACCCTTGCAGCGTGTATTTATATAGCTGAAAGTAACAGCTGATGCAATATTACGTCATCACCTATGCATATAAATCTTATTTGATGCAATCTGTAAGAAATGTTGCCATATACTTACGTTATTCGGACAACAATTACAATTTTAAGGGGTGATGCACTTTCTTTGAACACCAGTTATGCTATACCATTGCACTTGTAAAGTTATAAGTTAATTATATAATAAAATTATCTAAATAATGCCAACCTATGTGATTTGAACTATCAAGATACATTTACCACAATTAAAACAATTAGAACAATAGAATTTCCCTACAGACTACAGTATAAGTTACGAATTACAATAATTGCACCAAATCATCAATAAAAAGGTTCTATGTATATTAAGCTGCAGTCCTACATTAATTATAATATATAAGAAAATTATCTAAATAATGCCAACCTGTGTGATTTGAACTATCAAAATACATTTGCCACAATTGAAACAATTAGGTCAATAGAATTCTACGGATTACGGTATAGGTTACTAATTACGATATTTGCACTAAATCACCAATACAAAGATATATTAAGTCATAACTTGCAAAATCTCTATCTAAAATTAAAATTAAGCCAACAAACGTGACAAAGACTATTAAGGTATTTATTGAAGACAATTTAATATGTTAATTAAGTCAAAAGGATGGCAAAAGTTTCCAAAAAACTCATCGTTCCCAGGAGCTCAAAATTCTTTGTATGCACAAAGACAGTAACACCACTTCATACTGTAACCAGAGCTAGCACATTGAAACAGATAGCAAAATAGCAAATTGTTGCCATTTGGGACCTAATGGAAACTTTTTACATATACAGGCAGTTCTCAATTTACGAGTTTTCACTTTACAAGTTTTTTTTCCCCCCAAGTATCAACAAAATCGAAAATATGAACATTAATTGCAAAAAATGAATGTTAAACATTCATAAATACCGCATTCCAAACCATGTGCATAGATATACAAGTACCTATTCCTTCCCAGAGACTGGGGTAAAAAATTCTTACCAGAGAAAACATGTAGCTGCCTCATAGTAGTATTTATGGCCAAAATCACTCCAGCCTACTAGGGTTCCCCAGTAAGTCTTATGGCCAGACCGCCTCTGTTTCTTCCACAACAGTTCCTCGTAGTGTAGGCCTGTCCACCCACCCTCATCCTTTTCGATGTTTCTGTATTTTAAATATTGGCTTTAGTTGTATTAGTTTGTAACGGGGCTTATCAACTCTGACTTATTTTAATAATTAAGTATCAAACTTAATTTCCATCATGTTTCAGGCAACCAATTGTTTGTACTATACAGCTACACAAATGTTTGCATTTCTTTCTTTTTTTTTTTTTTTTTTGTTATTCTTTGCAATCTATTAATTAACTGTAATTCTAAAATATATACATGCGATTTTTTTTCCTTTTGTTTTTTATCAGCATACCAAAATGCTTAACTACTATTATTGTTTCTTCCTTTTCCTTTTGACATTATACTGCTTACTATTTATATTTATAGCTTTATTGCTCCATCTGGTGAGTATTGGCTTGGCACACCCAGGGTCCTGAGCTGGATATCATCATTCTTCCCCTTCTTGGTGATTCCCTTCTCTCTTTCTCTTGGGGTAATTCAGAAAATTTTTTTTTTGGCTGGTGCAGCATAAGCTGCAGGCTTCCTTGCACCATATGGCTAACAATAATAATAATAATAATAATGCAGTGTACCCCACTTTATGATATTAATCAGTTCATCGTATCGTTAAAATATCATAATGTGAACCCAATAACACATTGTTTTTTGGTAATTCGTTTCAAGATCTCAGAAGTTGAAATTTTCACTGTATAACTAAACTTTTTATCTCTCTAAAATGTCATTTTTCAGGTCACGAAAGTGACCTTAAGGCCATATAAAAGGTTGTTTTTAAATTGTATTAGTTACCAATTCAAATCATTAAAATGCACTACACTTTCATCGTTATCATATGTTCTGTTATAAGAATCAATTTTAAACAGCTTTGTGATATTTTTCTAAAGCACATTTCTGGAAGTCACGACCATAAAACAATAAAAACAATTTGCACTTTCCAGTTTATTGGGCTTTTCTGTTATTGCAAGCAATTATAAACGGGTAGTAAACTAAAATTTATTGCATTTCCGAAAATACTGATAGCTGGAAGTGTGGTTTTTTTGTGTTAGTATGGTGAAATGTGTTTCCCCTTTACAGAAATCTTCAATCATAAATAAATAAATTTTCAGAATCTTCTTTTCATTCCTTTTTTTTTTTTTAAGCTTCGTAAACTTGTTACTCCACACAAATCGTGTTAGTTGCAATCTGTGTGTGCCGTTAAAAATGCCTATGTGTGCAATCATGAAATTTATAATTAAAAGAGATTATCTTGGAAACAAACGCCTCTTGAAACATTTCTGAAGAAGACTACTCCTTTTGCAACAAACCAAGGAGTGCCAAGCCAATAATGAGTGATCAGTGAGTGTGTGTTTAGTTGATAATGATAAAGAATAAACATTCTTTAACATTTGTAAGTCGTAAATAATTTCTCTATTATTATAATTTGCTTGATTTTACAGGCTACATTTTCATTTCTTTCGATAAATCAATCATTGTTTAAACATAAACTAATTAGCTAACTAATTTGTTGTTTAGAATGTAACCCCTATTTTTAACCTTATGGCTATGGGAAGTAAATTCCCGCTTTACGAGCGCACGCTAGGAACGAATTAACTCGTAAAGTCAAGATATACCTGTAATTCCAATAATTGCCTACTTCCAAAACTACTCAAATAAATGTTTAGCTAAATTTAGGAAGTACTGAAGGCTTCAGCCATTAATATTGAACCAATAATTATGCAACATTCATTTTGGAGAGGGCCCTGTCAAGTACCATGTGACCATTGTCAGATTAAGTACTGTAAGCCAGTTTGTAAACCTTATTGTAGGAATGATTTGTCTGTTGCAAAAGGGGAACAGTGAAAGTAGTTGGGGGGGGGCACAAAATTGTGTTCTTATGGAAAAAAAAACTGGGGTTCTGTGAATTGCAGACATCTGAAACCCAGGTATCTGTGTGGTGATCTACCTGGAAGTGTTTAAAGGGGTTGAATAAACTATATTCTGATGGCATCTTTCCTACTCCTCAGAACGCACAAATACACAAGATATAATTACTGCTGAACAGATGTGTTGAAATTGCCTTCAGATATTGATTGTTAGAGAGAACTTCATTTGGTGTTATGATAAATGAGAAGTTTGGGTAAAGTTAAAGATGGATTGGACTAATTATTAGAAGGGAGGGACAAATGAAGTATGTTTCTTTTATTTTTTTGCTGATGCCGTATAAGTTTTTTCCTTTCACCATATTGCTAATATTGATTATACTCACCTGTACATTTTGTTTTACACAATCTTTTTCATTGCAGTTACTGCTACTTACTTTAGTTTGCAATGCAGTTTAAACTGGATAGTTAAAGAGTGATATTCTAACATATGCTGTGGTGAATTGTTTACATGTAATATAGGTAAACAAAGCTCCTATTCCAATGAAAGTTCCTCTTCATGCTGCAAACTACCAAAGTTTAATAAGAAAGAATGCACTTAATAAGAATTGAATACACCAACATTCAGTACTACAGTTCTTTTCATAAACATGTAGAAAGAAGTGTATAATAAAATATTTCTTTTAGCAAAGAGAATGTATGGTATATTAACTAATATTAATCAGAAAGCACCACCAAAGTCAAACAGCAGCTCTTTCTGAGATTTCTGAGGAATACAGTTTTCAGTATTCCTCAATTTTAGACCCCATGTGAAATAATAGTCTTAATATAAATTTTTATCCCATGTCAGATAATAAACAATCTTAATGTAAAGTTTGAACTTGCAAGAGAAATAAATGAAGTATGCTTCTCCATGATGCTTATTCTAGTAATGAAAAAAAAAAAAAAAAAAAAAAAAGTTGTGCAGTTAACATAATGCATTGCTGGAAATCAGCTGCATAAGGTAAAATCTCAATCTCAAAATAATTTGCTCCTGGAAACAAATGTAGTAAGGCTGGGTCAAATTCTGGACTCCCCTCCCCCTCCTTGAATAATTAAACTTTAGACTCTTGACTAATTAAACTGTAGCAAGTAACAAATTAAAAGCAAATGGCAAAGTGTACATGAACACTTTGAAGTTCATGTACACTTTGCCATGTTTTTTTTTTTAAATCTCCAGTAGTTGAGGTGAAGTAGAAGAGAAATTACAAATCTAGGTAATTAGCCTCAAGTAAGTTCTGTTTATAAAAAAATTATTCTAACTGAATCTTCTGCAAAAGAGAATACAGTTTCTGGTTTCTCCCCTAGAATTACAGTAGATATTTACTTTTGCCAATTTACAGTGTGAAATTATGGTCTCTGAGCATTTTTATTCATGGTATTTTTTAATATCCATCTAGGAGGATATGATCCTACCTGTGGTATATCTGAAATTGCAGTTTAAAGAGGCAATGCGTGTCAAGGTTATAGTGTATTAATATTTAAAATCATGTATTATTCAAGTTCACATTTCACACAATATATAACCATACCAACTCAATAGAAATTGGTGTCAATCAACCTGGCTGCTGACTGTGTCTTATTAGATGTTTCATTGATTTCCTGAAGCCCATTCATTATACTTGAAGCTCACTGCTTCTGAAAACACAATGCATTTTAAAATATTTCAAAATAAAGGAATGCACACATTCCTTTATTTCTCCCTTCTCTATTGGTGTACACTTTTCCTGTAGCTGTCTCTATTCGGAGATCCAGAATTTTAAGTAATTTTAAAGTAATTTTTGGACACCTTTTCTAAACTTTTTGTGTATCTGTATTATTTATTTACTGTTTTTCCTAACTTTTAGCCACCATGACTGTTGGAAAACTCAAGGCTCTTATACATAGATTGTTTAAGGTTAATGTTCAAAATCTGAAGCTTGGATATTTGTACTCAAAGGTAAGACAGGATAATTATAGAATTATACTTTACCCTTACAAAACATGCAAATAAAATGCTTCATCCTAAGATTTGAAAGAATGTTTGGGTGCTGAGTGAAGTGAGCATTTTCAGATACAAAATGGCAACAATTCTAAGTTTCTTCTGCTAAGAAAGTAAACATTTAACTCTATATTTATGTACAAACTATACATTATTACATCCTAAATCAAATTTTAAACAAGTTATTTGCATTAAAACAAATTATTATTTTTTTATTCAGTTGTGATACTTAAATATTTAAAGATGTAACTACTATCAGGGGTAAGGGGAAGGGCTTTTGCTTTCATAAAAGTGATTACAGTTGGACCAACTGATGATGTTACCATTGGTAAATTCTAAATGGGAAGCATTCAAGGAATTAATCTTGAAATACTGTTCAGGAAATACTAAGAAATACTGTTCGGGGTTTAAGCCTAAGTGGATATCAGATGAACTAATGAGACTCGTGGCAGAGAAGAAAATGCAATGGGATGCATATAAATTATCGGGTGACACAGAATCCTATGGTATATATAAGCTAGTCTGTAATTAAGTCACAAAGGACATTAGGTAAGCTAAGGAGCCTTAGCTTACAAAAAACCTTTGACAAAGAATGCAAAGACTTCATTACTTAATGTAAACTCTAGAAGGAAGGGGATGAATCAGATTGGTCAACTTGATATCAATGGTTCGATTGTTGATGATCTTGCTGACAAACTAAATGAGTATTTTGCATCGACATTCACACATGAAGAATTCTGTAGGGAATTCATAGAAAGCTGAAGAAAAAAATTTTGGCTCGCATGTGCCTCACAGACATTTTATTTGGCCGGCCATTTAAAAAGGTTGTCCACCCCTGCTTTAGATCAAATAATAATAATAATAATATTAAAAACTTTTCCATAAACAGTATGAGGAAAATGATTGTGTGTAATTTTCAGTCTTGAAGGTCCATTTTTGGTTCTTTCATTAGCATTAGCATATGATGCAAGAAAACACGTTTATATAGCATCAGCCAAAAAAAAAAAAAAAAAAACCTTCTCATTCATTCCAAAAGTTTGTCTAGTTCAACCTTGAATTTATTTAAGCTCTCAACTTCTACAACGACAGATGAAAGTTTGTTCTGACAATCAGCCATCCACTGGCTAAAGGCAAATTTCTGCAGATCTGTTCTAAAACTTTCTTTACTCAAGTTGAATTTATGTACCCTGCATAATCTGAGCAAGGGGAAGAATCCCATCAGCATTGAGCTTGCTCAAGCCATTCAAAGCCTTATACACCTCAATCAAATCACCTCGCAGGTGCCTAGTGTGTGTAGACACTGTAATTTGCAAAATTTAAGCCTTTCTTTGTAAGAGCAACCCTTTGCTCCATTCACTAATCTCGTTTCCCTTCTCTGTACTCATTCCAGCAGCTTACATCCTTCCTAAAATGAGGCCTCCAGACCTGTGTGCAGTACTCAAGGTGTGGCCTGACCATTGCCTTATACAAAGGGATAATCACCTCCTTATCCCTGCTAGTAAAATTCCTGTATATCATTGACAAGACCCCATGAGCTGCTCTGGCAACTTGTCTGCACTGCTCAGAAAACTTCATATCTGACTGCACAATTACCCCAGTTCGTTTTCATTCTCCACTACCCTGAGTGTGGTACCACAGAGTTGGTACTTTTGCATTTGTCAATGTTAAACTTCAGTTGCCACCTCTCAGCCCATTTGCCCAACTTTTCTAAATCCTGTTGCAGTAGTGTACTGTCATTAACCCTGCCAACCATTATATCATCTGCAAACTTGGACTTACAAAGTATATGAAACTTGCCAGCTTGGTATACTTTTATCAATATCATTGATAAATATAGAAAAACAGCAATAAGCCCAATGCTGAACCCTGTGGGACTCCACTAATAACATTTGTCCTTTTTCTTTATGTAAAATAAAACATTAATAGTGTTGTGTATCATGGAATGCTAGACAACTTTTTGCTATTGCTGTTCGTGTATGATAGCCCAGTTCATCGGTCCGTATATCAATAAGATGGCATATGCTCTCTCGTTTCTCTCTTCATGCAACAAATTTCTGGATATGAACTTGCCAAATGGAAAATGTATATCCAGGTGATCCAGTTCTATTGCCAGTGTGATCCCTAAACTTAGAGCATTGGATTTTTTCCACTGGTGATTTGTTAAGGATCATATTTATTGTAATATCAGAAAATTTACACAAATTGAGGAACAGGATCAGGGTTTCTAATGATCATGTAACACCTGACATTTCAGACTGGGTGTGGCAAGACACTGAATTTTGTGAATGTATGCTCCAAAACTCAGAGCCATAACTAAGGTATGGCCAATGTGGCCCCTGCCATAGTTGCCAATTAAATGCTGTGCCAGATTTAAGACAATTAAATAATAATTTTTAGAATGTTATTTTGCATGTATTTTTAAAAATATTTTCTCTTTTTTTTTTATTTATATTTATTTTATAGTAAAATCACACTTTATTTTCAATTAGAACAGAAAAAGTGCAGCACCTCTTCTCTTACTAATGAAAATAATAATGCCCAACATTCTTGTCCTTCTAAATATTTTAAGTTTCTTCCAGTTAGCTGTCATCTGCTCCTATTGCAGCATTTGTTTTTGTAGGCTGCCCTTTTCACAACTGCGTGTCTGTGTGTGTATAATGCATAGTTAACATTCATACAGGTGGCATAGTGACAATGTCAATTACTTAGTGAAAACATGCATAAAAATATATTCTATAGTATTCAAAACTTTCATTATTATTATTACTCAAATTGTGTGTGTGTGTTTTATTTTATAAGGTACATAATATTTTTTACATAATATAATTTGTAAGTATTCTAAATTGAAATATTCTTTTAGATTATTTTGATTTAGAATAATTAATTTAAGAATATTTCAAAACTGAAATATTCTTAAATGAATTATCAAATGGAACACTTTTTTTTTTTTTTTTTTTTAAACAATTTACTGCATTGCAAAGATCTTTATTATTATTAAAATTTACAAGTATAAAGTTATAAAATTTTTATAGTACCGTGATAATAGACTAAATGTAAAAATAGCGAAATGCTTAAAGTGCATTCCCCCCAGAAATAAAATTATACACCCGTTACGCTGATGACATACTCATAATAGGCAATAGGTCCACTATAGACAATCTCTTTTTAAAATTTAATTCAATACATGATAGGTTAAAATTGACTCTTGAAATTGAAACCAACAACCAAAAAAATTTTCTCAACCTTACTGTTTACAAAACAGGTACCAAACTAGGCACAAAGATTTTCAGAAAAAATACACATACAGGCAAATACCTACATTTTGCTTCACACCACCCTCTCTGCACAAAAAAATCAGTTTTATACAACCAAATACATAATGCCCTCAAATATAGCACCTCACAAAATGACTTAACCAATGAACTTCAATACCTCATAGAAAAATTTACAGCTAGGAACTACCCAACCCAACTCATTCAACACACTATTTTCACCGCCAAAAGTAAAATTAACAATCCACCAAAACCCACCACCAACACAAATATATGCATCATCCTCCCATACCATAATCAACTTGCCGGACAATTTCGCCGTGTGTTTACAGGTACTGATATCTCCCTTATTTTTTCAGCTTATAATAAACTTGGATCCTTATTCAGCACTTACAAAGATACACACAAATACCCAACCAATGATTTGAACAATATAATTTACTTGATTAAATGTCAACCAAACTGTGATGCCTGTTATATTGCTGGTACTACTACCAAGTTTGGTTCTACCAAAACCTCCAACACTCGCACGTACTACCACTATAATAGTCTTAGATCGGGACAAGCTAGCACAGAACTCACAATTCATGTCCAAACCCATAATCGCACTCCTTTAATTGACTCTGCTATCACCATTACAAGACTTAAAACCAGCCACAAAATTCTTCAATATGAAGCCCTCATTATCGAATGGTTTCGACACAACACTAATCTCAACATCCTAAACGCAAAACTTCCCTTTCACCTTTCCTCGGCTTGGAATCTCTCACACCTGAGATTCCCACGTGTCCCAAAGAGCATCACGAGAGTATAGAAAATTCCTTAAAATACAGCACGCGTTACTTCTCATTTAACACCGCCAACTGAAGACGTTATAACTTAACGAAAGTCTGTCATCATGACTATTGGCAATATCAATTCTTTTATGTTCCAGATTAACTATTTTCTACTTTATGACAACCAGGGAAGTGGTAGTGCACTTCTGCTTCCTTGCACTTATTTTAAAATTCCATTAAATTAAATCTCATTCCACCTTAATGCATTAACTTAACCATTCCACCTTATATTTAGCCATCAGTCTTTTCATAAAACTATTGCAGATTATATTCAAGGTGAGTACCGCACTTTAAGCATTTCACTATTTTTATATTAAAATTTACTGATTCTTAATATTTTAACTAATAACTAACTATTATATTTGTACACCATTTAATTGTAATTATTGAATTATTAAAATTGTAACTTATTTTTGATAAATTTTACAACTTGAAACATCAACTAAAAAGTCTGGCTGGGAGTATAAGAAAGAATTTTGGCAGAACAAAGACAGCAATCAAAAGTATTTGAAAACCGGTGCATAAGAGTCAATGAGAATCCTGTTTCGGAAGAAAGTACAAGTAATAATAAAATGGTTGAAGGAGTATCTAGCAGACTGGAGACATGTGAAGGTATCAAAGAAAGTGAAGAGAGCAAAGATGGATACATGCAAAACGAATGTAACAATGAAAATATATGAGGATCAGCAACACAAAAGTAGAACAGGTAGATTATGTGAAGCAATAGAAGAATCTGAAGTGTGTCTCAAGATTTACATTCAGAAAAGGAAAACAAACATTCTGAAACAAGATGTTTTATCATCAGATAAGTTCAAAACATTACTTATATTGCATGGTCCTGAACATAAAGAACTAAAAATACAATCTACAATCTTCGAGTAATGGTAGTAGGGTTAAAAAAAATAGATCTATAAAAAATTATCTAATTGTGAAAAACAGTATAGAAAGTGGTTATTTTATTCTGAAGTTAAAAATTGTTTATTTTGCTTTCTATGCCTATTATTTTCAAAAAATTCATTTCCATTTGGTAACAAAGAATGTGGATTTTCTAAATGGAAATAATTTTAAACCCCAAATCATGAATTATCAATGGAACACATAAATTGTTATACAAAATGGAAAATTCTAGGAAAAAACATCAGAACTGAAAAAATACAGGAATAAATGTCAGAAGAAATAAACAAGTGGCATCGTGTTCTCAAAACCATTTTAAAATGTATAATGTTTTGTGCAACAAATAATTTAGCTTTGAGGAAATCGTAAAAATAACCTGACAGTAATTTAAGTAAAGGAATTTTTCTTAATTTAATGGAATTTGTGACTAATGCAATTATGATACAATGTTAACCATGTGAACTGAAAGAACATAGGGACACCTTTTGTATTTAAGTCCACCAATACAAAATGAATTTATAAATATGTTGGCATGTAAAGTTAGAAATAAAATAATAATATTAAAACTGCAAAGTATTTCAGCATAATAATTGCTGAAACCATCAATATATCTCATAAAGATCAAGTATGCCAAATTATGATATGTAAAAAATTGACAATGAAATTGTTTCCATTGACGAATGATTTATTGATGCTGTGTTGTCAAAAGATAGGAGGATTTACAAATGAAGGTTTAGATATTAAAGATATATGAAGGCAAGGATATGACAATGCCACAAATATGGCCAGAAAATATTATGGAATGCAGGCACATATAGTGAGAATAAACAATCCATTTGCTTAATTTGATTAGAGTACATGCAGCAAGTAACACTGTGGAAATGGTTTAATTATTTGGGATAATCCAGATGCTGCTTGAATTTTTTTTTTTTTTTTTTTTTCAACACGTAGGTGGACAAAATGACCACATTGCTAAATATAACACTCAAAGGGCACAGTGACACAAGGTGGTGTTTTAAATCGAAGGCAGTAAGTGCTCTGAAACTTCAAATTAGTGAAGTTATACAAATTTTAAAATAAATTGAAGATTCTTCATTTGCAGATGGTGTAACTACAGCTAGAACTATAGATGGTCACATTCAATCATATAATTTAATTTTTATTCTTAAATGTGGGAAACCATTTTACCAAAAATAAGTGTTGTCAACAATTGCAAGATAATAATGCATAAGATATTTTTTGGTCTTCAAAGTTATTAAATAGACATTTTTTTTAAAAAAATGGATTTGATAACAAAATGTTAGAATGTGGAAAAAAAAAAAAAAAAAAAAGGCAAGAACTTGAAATTGATTCAACACCCAAAAACAAAGAAAGGGAAAAAAATTTCTGGAAGAAACAGATGGAGGTACCTTATTTTCAAGTCAAGATGAATTAAAACACTTGTATTATGAAGTTTTTGATGACACATCTTACAAGTGAATGACCAGTTTGAAAATGTGCAATCTATATAATAAATTTTTGATTTTTTTTAAATGGTAAAAAAAAGTGGTCTCCAATTACATTACAGTAGAACATTGGTTATCCAGAAGTCAGTTATCTGGAATAATTTGAAAGGTTGAGTTTTCTTTTTTTTAGTACAGTAAGTGGCAGTTATAGTAATCACATATGCAAATTGAATTTTGATTCTAATAAGCAAAAGAGTGAGTTTACTACCCGTTTATAACAGATTGTACAGACAAAAAGCCCAATAAACCAAAAACTGCAAATTGTTTTTATTATTTTATTGTTGTGACCTCTAGAATTCTA
Source organism: Mastigoproctus giganteus (assembly GCF_048544385.1). Classification (NCBI taxonomy): domain Eukaryota; kingdom Metazoa; phylum Arthropoda; class Arachnida; order Uropygi; family Thelyphonidae; genus Mastigoproctus; species Mastigoproctus giganteus. Next base: position 139,166,310 of record NC_143580.1, read on the forward strand.
CGTGACCTTCAAAAATGTGCTTTAGAAAATATCACAGAGACTACTGGGTTTTCTTGAAAACCATGTGTGAATTTCAGATTAGTTTAGCTCCAGATTCGGTAAGAATAATATCAGTCCGAAACTGTGTGATTTATTATTTTTCTCAATTTTCTACAGTAAAATGTGAACAAAAAGAAAATGCGTAGTTTTAACATTGCAACAAAAAACGGAAATTATTAATAGAATTAGAAAAGGTGAAAATTTAGGAAATCTCTCCAAAGAGTTTAATGTGGAGACTTCAACAATTTACTATATCAAGAAAAATTCCAATGATATTACAGAATTTGTGTCGATTATGGATAGAGAAGGAGGATCTAACAGGAAAAAGACAATGTTGAAACCTGAAAATGCCACTTTAGAGAGAGTGCACTTTATTTGTGGCGCTGCAGAAGCAAACCAGTTTAGGCAAACCAGTCTCTGGCTCAATGTTGTGTGAAAAAGCATTGGATTTAGCCTCTTAATTATCTCTTTAGCCTCTCATTACCTCTTAATCAAAAATTAAGGGGTAATGAAGATTTTAAGCCAAGAAAAAGTTGGCTGAAAAACTTTAAACTGAGATACAGTATATGTAAACTAGATATTCAAGGCGAGAAACTTTCAGCAGATGAAATGGCAGCAGTTTCCTTTTAAGTTTGCTTCAGTTATAGCAAATTACGATAAAGAAAACGTTTATAATGTTGATGAGATGGGCTTATTATGGAAAGCATTACCGTGAAAACCCTAGCCACTAAAGAAATGCCTGCACCAGGTTTTAAAATGAGAAAATAGTGAGTTACAGTTGCTATGTGTGCAAACGCTACTGGGACGTACAAACTGTCCATGCTCATTATGGTATATCAAAAAATCCGAGAGCGTTTAAAAAAATCTTTCTAATTTTCCTGTTTTCTATAAAAATCATAAAAATGCCTGGATGGACATTTCTGTTTTCCAAGATTGGTTTATTTATATATATTTTTTATTTAATTAATCTTAATTATTTAATTTAATCGTAAGTTAAGATTAAATTTATTTAATCTTACGTAGCCAAGTGGACAGGAGCGGGAGTGCAGTAGCACACGCTCTTTGAGTAGACTGGGGTTCAAGCCCCTTACTGCTGAATACGGTCGATCTGCCAACCTGCACTGGACCAGCGTGGCAGATTATGGTCCATTTCCCTCAACATGAATTGTTGAGGAGGCTTCCTATCCTGCAGTGGGTTGATAATGGCTGCATTTTACTTTACTTTTTTATGTTTGATTATCCAGAAAATTTGGCTATCCGGAAGAGGTCTGATATCAATTATTCTGGATAACTGATGCTCTACTGTACTTACAATGAATTGGATAGTATTCAGCTGTTAAATGAAATAGTGTTTGTAGTGTCAAGCTCAAATAATTTTTAACAATTTAAAATCTTTACATCATTTTCAAATTTTGGGAGGAATGTGGTTCGTCGGGGCTTATGCGAGTCATATCCTAACATTACTGTTGCATTACAAATAATGCTAGCTTACCTGTAACTGTATCTTCAAGTGAAAGGAATTTCAGTAACTAAAAATAATAAAAAATCACTACAATGGCTTAGGATGAGTTGAGTAGCTTAAGTTTATTATCAAATTGAAAATGAACCATTCAGATTTCGACAGTATTATTGATGAATTGCCAATTTGAAGGTGTGAAAAGTAAAAGTTCATTTGCTTTTTACATAGTTATTTAGTTTTTTTGTAATTTATACTGAAAAAAAGTATTTCCGTACCAAAGATTATATCATATTTATGTTGTTTATAACAAAAGACTGATTGTATTTCTGTTATTATTTTGTGATATATTTTTTTTTTTTTTCATTAAGGTGCTTTTTTAATGTATGGCTATAAGTGCCCAAAATCTTAGCTACAGCATTGCCAAAAACATGTGGTACAATCACATTGAATTTTATTTGAATGTATGCCCTAAAACTTCTGGTCATGTGGCATAATTACATTGATGTGTTATAGCCACATTAAAAATATCATTTAGTACTTGGTATGTTTTGATAAATTCAAAATGCACAAAGTTATAGGCTTACAGAAGTGTAAAGCTACTTTTGAATTAAACTATATACTAAAAAATTGAAGTTTAAAAAGGTTTTAAACTGTCTTTGTATTTCTGGTAATAATTAAATTATAACATAAAATATATTAAAATATGCTAATTATGCACCACCATTCTGCAAATTTCAAAAATTATTGGAGCCTAGTTGTCTATGCAGGTGTTGGAATATAATAATTAGAACTACAGATTCTTCACTTGCTTTGTTTTAAATAAACAATAACATAATTTAATTTGGTTGAATTATGCTATTATAATAACATGAATTTATGTTATTATACTACTATAGTAATTTCTGACTGTGAAATATTTCTGATTATTCTGATTATCTAACAGAAGATACTCAACCAATTTAAAAACACAAATCAGATGATTTGTATTTTTAAATGTTATTTAAATATTATATAGATAGTAATAAATATTAGAAATTATAAAAATAGAGCAAAAACAGGGTTTGTAATTTTATATCAGATTGAAAAATTATTTATATAATATATAATATGACTTTTTTAAAAAATTTTTGTTTTTACATAATTAGGAAAATGGACCAGAAGTTGAAATGGATAATGACTTAAGAGAACTGTCATTTTATTCAGTAGATAACAACAATAAAATATGTGTTCGATGGTGATTTAATAATAATGAATATATTATTCAAATTTACCACCTTTCAAATTTTAGAAAGCCCTTTGAAATCAGTGAGAGGGTTATACAAGCAAGTTTTCAAATTATGTAGTCGAGTGCTGCTTTTTGGATGTAACATTCATTTTCCCTCCTTCCTCATAATGGCTTGTGCATAAAATGAATAAATCTATGCTTCTGTAATATATCATGTATATCTGAAAATAAAATCATGTCAGTTATTTCAAAGTATTTTTCATTTATCAAACCACAGAATTTATACAATTTGTCAGCTTATGGATTGTTTAATCATTAAATGTCATAGTGAAAAGTGACAACATGTAGCTTACTATCTATTCTGGTGTTGGTAATTACGTATTAATTGTCACAATTTTCTGGAAAACAGTGTTGCCTGTGGATTTAAAGGTATCTTTTTAATATGTTCTTTTATCTCTGCTTATATCCTTCTTTATTGCCTTTAGCATTTTTAGGTGCATTAGCATAATGCTAGGCTATCTTCCCCTATCTGTCCATGTGTAATAATTCAGGTACTAGTGGATAGATTTTCATGAAATTTTATATTTGGGTCTTTTAAAGAGATCTGCCAAAATTTCATTAAAATCAGACCAATAGAAATCTGGAAATTATTACTTATTTGCTTTAATTTTATTATTATGTTTTTATATATACAGGGTGTCTCAAAAATATTGGTACAAACGTTTAGAGGAGGTAGGTAACACCTAAAGGAATATGAATCGCATAGGAACCCATAATCGGAAACGTCACGGGAAAGTAGTAGCAGAGGCACAAGAAGCAGAAATGACACAAGACAATAATTAGTGGCAAACATTTATTTGACATAATATTAACAATGGAGTACAAGATGGATGCATTTCATGATGTTACAACAGATGCTAGAAGGTTCCACTATGAGAAGCGATGCATGCATGACACGGTCGAACACACCTGGAATTTCTTTGACAGTAGTAGCAGCAGCGCAGATGAGTCTCGCCCCGAGATCCATTTCTGTCTCCACAGGCGATTCATACACGATAGATTTGAGAACCCCCACAGAAAGAAATCAAGGCTCAATAAATCAGGTGAGTGCGGGGGCCAGGCAACGGGTCCACCACGGCCAATCCATCGACGCCCAAAACGCCTGTTCAAATGGTCACGAACACACCTTCCATAATGGGCAGGCGCCTTGTCATGTTGAAACCAAATGTTGCGTCTCACATTTGCTGGAACATCGTCAAGTAACCCTGGTAGAACTTGTTCAAGAAAGATCCGATATTTAGCGGAGTTCGTGCAGGATAGTAACAGGTATGGGCCGACTAAGCAGTCACCGACCATACCTGCCCACACGTTTATTGCGAAGCGATGTTGTGCCGCATGGGGGTGCACACCATGTGGGTTGTCGTGAGTCCACACATGAGCATTGTGCCGATTGAATAAGCCTTCCCGAGTGAAATAAGCCCCATCCATGAACAAACTGGAAGCCATATTAATGGCCGAGCACCATGCAAGAGAAAAAGCAATGGCTAAATTAGAAGCCTACTTGGAAGAGAGAGAGAGAGAGAGAGAGAGAAACAAAGGTCACAGCGCTCTCTCTTACTCTTCCGCACTGAGGACACCTGCAAATGCACCTGCTGCACAAATTCTAGCACAAGCAAAGAAAACACCCTCCAAACCTGATCATTGTTAGACCCAAGGAAGGGGAAGCAGTAACTAGCGAGGAAATCAAGAATAAAGGGAAATATGAGTCATCTCTCATAGTGTCATGGACACTATGAGAGATGACTTTAGAATGACAAGAATTAAATTGAAAATGCGATTTAATCGAAAATCAGAAAATGCGAAGTGCAGGAATTGCCATTGAAACTGAAATACAAGGAATAATGAAAAACCTGAAATTTGCGACCTTAGGCCTAACTGCTGAACCACCCAGGAGAAGAGGGCCAACAGTTAATATCTTCGATCTGAACAATGATACAAATCTGCAGGAGTTTACGGAGGAGATCTACCAAAAGAATCTCAGAGAAACCCTACCAAATCAAGACCCGCAAAACCTCATTAAGCCTAGATACATAACAATGTCTAGGAAAGCAAATGCCTCCAACTGGGTGGTGGAATTCGCCCCGGCTGCCTGGAAAGTTCTGAAGACGCAATCGAGAATCCACTTTGAGTGGACCTGCCATCAATTCAGGGAATATGTGGTCGTGCCTAAGTGTTTTAGGTGTAGGTTTGGCCACACCACCCATACCTGCACACAACAGGCAGCAACGTGCAGCTACTTCTCTAAGAGAGGGCATGAGTACAAAGACTGCCTAAATAAAAACAAAGAACCTGTTTGTGCAAACTGTAAGTCAGCAAGAATGGAAAGCAATCACTCAATCAGACACTCAAAATGCCCCTCATACCTAAGGGCAAAAGGAATATGCCAAGAACAGATTATGGCAACACGAACTAAAAAGTACAACACCACTGAGATCAAAATCTTTCAACATAATACACAGTGGTATTATGTTGAAACTCCGGGTAAAGGCCGATGAGGAGGGAGATGACATCCTCCTCCTACAAGAACCATATGCACATGTGAAAATTGTCAGGGGACAGGAGGGGGACCCATAATGGGCAACTCATGGAAGACTTCCTAGCCGGATTGAGATTCACCATGTTAAACAAATCGCACCACCTCCCGAACGTTCTGCAACACGCTCTGGGAGGCAATTATCAACATTTCCCTTGCCAAAACGAACATGGCTGCGCACAGCCCTGGCTGGAAGGTGGAAAACACGTGGACAACCTCTGACCACCGGGTAATCACCTACAGGATTACAAGAATGCTAACAATAGTACCAATTATCAGACAACTGCAACATGGATTCGCAATTGCTAAAGCAAACTGGGACCTCTTTGCGCAACAACTGGAAGCAGCAACATCTGGTGGCCCACAGGAACAGGAGACTGAATTAGACCCAGATCACCACCAAAGAACAGCTACAGAACTCATTACCAGTGTAGCTCAGATGGCAATTAGGAAGAAAAATCCCATCTCTGGCACAGTGTCCTGGTGGAATCAGGAGATTCAGACACTCTGAAAGGAAGTTACAAAACGAAGAAAGGATTTCCAGCGGGCACGCAGGACCTGGCCGGAAAATTAGGTTGAAGTCTTTAGACAAAGGTATAGGGAAGCCAGGAACCAATACAGATAAAATTTGCAAGAGCAAAAAGAGTGCCTGGGAGTGCCTGGTGACAACAATGGGAAATGAAAATCTATGGGGGGTGGTATACAAGGTAACCACCAAAAAACTCCCTAGGGAGGAAGTTCTCGCAACCACCAGAACCCCACAAGGACTACTTACAATTACGTGAGAGCAGTGCATTAACAATATTTTGGACATCTTCAAGAAGGGAGTTACCCCAAACACAGAAAAGCAGCATACCCTATGCAAGCAAAATGAAAACTACGAGACAGAAGCTGTGGAGTAACCATTCACATTAGAAGAACTACAATAAGCAGCAGCAGCACAAATCCGATCAAAAAAATGTCCGGGCAAAGATCTACTAGAGCCAGAGATTATTAAGCGAGTTGTCCAATTGGCTCCAAACCTACTACTAAAGCTGTACAATCAATGCTTTCCCAAAGGGATACTTCCCCAAAAAATGGAAAATGGCGACTGTAAAACTGATTCTCAAGAACCCCAGCAAGGACCCACAACTACTGAACTGGTACCAGCCTATCGCCCTACTCACAGTCAAGAGCAGACTACTGGAGTGACTACTACACAAGCAGATTTAACACTACTACTCTGCTGCCAACCTGGAATCACCCAATCAGTTTGGCTTTAGGCCTGGATTATCAACTGTGGATGCTATAAGGAACCTTCTGGTTGCTGTTGAGGAATGTCAGAAAAAAATACTTCCTAGCCATAGCAGTGGACTTTGTCGGGGCGTTCGACTCCCTTTGGTGGCCGAGCGACCTGGACAGACTCCGACAAGTGAAAATCCCAGCCAACTTATACAACAGCATTAAAACTTACCTCTCCCAACGAGCTATATAAGTAGTGACACCATAACACCGAATCACCAGAACAGTACACTGAGGATGTCTGCAGGGGTCCATCCTAGGCCCCCTGCTCTGGAACATAGTCTTTGATGAGTTCCTGCACATTAATCTTGGGAAAGTGCACTCACAGGCCTTCGCTGATGATTTAATCCTTACAGTGACTGCAGACTCAAGAGCTCAGCTGGAGGACCAAGCAAACAACGCCCAAAAAATCCTACAGAAGTGGGCAGAGGACAACTTTCTCTAAATATCAAGAGAGAAAACCAAATTGATCCTACTGAAAGGAACCCTCATAAAAAGGAACCCTCAAAGGAACCCAAATAAAAATAAATGGCAACACAATCAACTTTGCCACTGAAATGAAATACCTTGGTGTCATTTTTGACACAAAGCATCATTCCAGCCCCACCTCAAACAAGTCAGGAACAAAATAAGGCAATATTCTGCCACGGTTGCAAGGATCACGTGCCGCGACTGGGGCCTCAAAAAATGCATCCTGATGTTGTATTACAAGACCACTTTTATTCCAATGATCACCTATGTGGCCACAATTTGGTATCACAAGACCACTATGGTTGTGAATCGAACAACACTAGAATCAACCCATCGGTCAATCTTACTCAGTGACTCGAGCCTGCAACACAGTCAGCACAGAGGCCCTCCAGGTGCTGGTCAGTGTCCTCCCATTGGACCTGGAGGCAGTTCAACACGGCCTAATCTACTACTACTGCTACTACTCCAAAGGGATTCCTATCACATTCCTTTGTGATACAAAGTGACACAATCGAACTGACAAACGGAAAGAGAATGGAAAAACTGCAACTACAAAAACACCTCCAACAAGAATGGCAGAACAGGTGGATGGCCTCCACCAAGGGGAGAGTGACAAGGTCTACCCAAAATCACCAGCTTGGCTTCAGCCTGGAGAGGAACTCACCTTTCTACTGATGGGCCATGGGCCCTTCTCACCACGCTAGGGCTCCTTGATGACCCACACTGCATCTGCGGAGATGTTGAGAGCTGGTCACATCTTATGTATCAGTGTCCAAGGTACGAAGATCTGTGGGGATTATTCTACACGAGATTGACATACATCCCACAGAACCAGGAGCATCACCGTTTTTGGACTCGCACGATGAATACAAAATCCTCAAAATATGCCCAGGACCTCTTTGCAAGAAGAGGAACGCAATACACGCTGACAAACTATCAAGTGACTGGAACCAGTTGCACTCTCCATGCCACTGTTCCTCTAACAGAAAATGACCATTAACCAGAATGGAACATTTTTCGAAGAATGATTGCAGCTCTGGACAATGCCTACAACCAAGATTGGACCCTAAACCCGTCAAAGAAAACCCAAACTTAACCCAATCAACAACCTGGACGGGATACTTTCTGAAAAGAAAGACGGAATCCCTAACAAGACTACAACTCAGAATGGACCCTGAACTCCTAAAAAGGAAAACTTGACCGAACTTGACCCAACTACTGGATTCCTACGACAGACTCTGGCTCAGATAGTAGCTCTGCTGCACATGCATCATTGGAGATCCATCATAGTTTTTTTTTTTTTTTGGTAGTTGTTGGTGCATCGGCTTCTGTGGCCATAGTGCATCTCCCAAGGTTTTTTGCAGTACTTTGATCCAAGCCCGAGGTGGGATTCGAACCCGCAACCTTTGGGTTGCCAGGCAGGCACTTTACCCACCCGGCCCCATCATAGTGACCACTATCTGGGACTGACCTGTGGAAAGGGATCAGACTGACCTTCTGGACAGGACATTGTCCTACCTTTGACCAGACTTAAAAGAATCACATCGGATTCGACCAACTGCAGCCTTGCTGCCCATGCGCTATTTGGCGATCAGTACCCTGCTCCCTTGCTGGGTACCTTTATTCCCCTCTCCTGGCCGGGGGGGAGCCAGACTCCTCCCCCTCTTTTCTTTCTGGTGGAGCATGGGCCTACCCCACTGTCACTAACTGGGAGCATCTTCTCTATCACACCCATTCTTCTGACTTTCCTCCCCCCCAAGCCTTCAGTCTCCCTCCCCCACTCTGCCTATACACTAGCATACGCCCTACACATCAAAATTGAACCTTGCCCATTGACTTTTGGCCTCCAACCTAACAGACTTTATTTTTTTTTTTTTTTTAGGTCCTAGCCACTGAAATCTCGGGAAATTAGATGGCAGGACCTGCCAGAATATATATAAGCTACTGGATTCCTGGTCTGCCTCCATGGGGCATAAGTGGGGCAAAGTTGGACCCCAACTTTGCGGCTAAACGACCAGAAGAACAATGGTACATGACACTAAACGATTCAAGACCCACAAACTTCTCTGGCATGGGGCTCCTGGTGCCCCTTGACCCTAAATACACTTACACTATTCGACCATTGTGCAGATGTCGTGTGGCCATAGCATAGTTCAATGCTGTGAATCCAGATTACCGAGAATATTGTCGTGTGCTTTATGTTAAGCTATCAGATGCCAGTCGGTTGACGGTGTCAATATGTTGGTTGAATTTTGTGATTCACTGAGTTGACTCAGATTCACTTTTGTTATTCAAATCTTTCAGACACTGAGTCAACTCACTCACTTTGTAGCCATCTTTACGGTAACGTGAGTATTATAATTTCGCAAGCTAGTAGACCACCTTAAATTCTATGAACTGTTAAATGCATTTTTGTCTTAGTCTCTGTACAGGTATACAAATATAATATATTGCAATAAAAAAATAATAAGAACCCATAATGAGTAAGAAGTTAAATCGGCAAACAACACTGTTTCGTTTAAAAAATAAATAAATTACGAAAACAACAACAGAGCCAGCAATTTCCGACAAGGACATTGCTGAGGCTGCTTTATCTCATGAAACGCAGTCTGTTTAAAATAAAAAATGTAATTCTAAACACTGCTTATTAGGTGTAAGCAGTGACTGGTTTCAAACATTTAATTGGTTAGTGGTACAAAATAGTGGAATGAGGTCCTCCACGTGTATGAAATACGGTTAGAGACAACCCACTAACAAGGAAGTGACTTGGAAGACTATACCATACAAAAGACTTCAAAAAGAAAGTTTAATTGAACAAAGCAAGTTACACACTGATTCCTGTTGAGATCTAGTTCAAGAATGTGTACTCAAAGAATCTGGGTTAGGACAAATTGAACGATCAATTCCAGTTTTGAATAATTTCCAGAGGGATGTTTTCGTGGGAGCTTTAAGATCTATGTATTGGTTGGCAAAAAATTTACTACCACACGCTACATTGTACAAAAAATTGCTTGAGCATTGTAAAGTTATGTAAGGTAAATACTTAAATCATCTTGATATTGGAAAGAGTGCACATTACACTTTGGAAAGAATAATGCAAGAATTGCATGACATTTTAGCTTCAGAAATGAGATGTGAAATACTAAAAATGTGCATTCAGCATATTATTTCAGTGTTCTGTGTGATGAAACGACAGACATCTCAGTTTTGAAGCAGCTTATTATATACATTAAATGTCTGTCAACTTAAAAAAGAGATTAGTGTTAGTTTTATATCAACTTTTAATGTCATTGATGGCAAAGCTGAAACTATAACTAACAAAATGATTGCAACACTTGGCAATATAGGGTTGAAAACTTCTAACTTGGTGGGTCTAGGATCTGATGGAGTAGCGGTCATGATTGGGAAGGAGTAGCAAAAACTACTAAAAGATGAAACAGATGGACTCGTGGTCAACTGCCATTGTATAAACCACAGCCTGGCTCTTGCTAGTGCCCAAGCAGCTGCTGAGGTTCCTTATTTGGTAAAATTTAATGATATCTTAAGACAACTGTTTTTCTTCTTCTAAAATTCATCCATTAGGATGGCTAGTTTAACTAAAATCCAAAATATACTGAACACTCCTCAGATTAAACTTAAAATGGCTAGTGACACAAGGTGGCTGTCTGTCGACTTTGCTGTCCAGTCTTTAATAGAATCCTTGGTGAGTGTCATTGCTGCACTCGAAAGAGAAGACTGAATGAAATGATATCACAACTGAAGAAGCAGATATATGAGAACATACAATTTCATAACTTCACAAGATAATTTAAGATGTGCAACCTCATTTGTCTAAAGTTTGGCAAAGGCAAGATATTAATTTAACAGAAATAGACCCGATGTTAGAAGCCACAAAATGAAGTATTATGGAATTGAAAGACACCCTTGCTAATCAATTTAAAAATCTCCATCTACATCTTTGTACTGATTGTTCAGATGACTATAATCTATGATAAATACATAGACACAGTTATTACCCACCTAGAAGCAAGATTTCCAGATATGCCAATCATTTCCTGTTTCTCAAGAGTTTTCAATCCAGAAAGCTATCATCAAAATGAAGCTTCTGAGATTCTTTTTGAGCATAATTCTAAAAATGGAAGTCCTGCAATTTTAAATTATGAAAATAGTAAACTAGAATGGGAAGTTGCATCAAAATTGTTTAAAGAACAGCCATACAAAAATCTAGAGATGAAACAAATAATGCTTAAATTTTCAACTGAGCTCAAAGAATCTTTAACAAATTTAGCAGAACTAGCTGCCATTGGACTGGCTATACCTGTAATCACAGCTGAATGTGAAAGAGGATTTTCCACTCTAAAATGAATTAAAACCTTTTTAAGGAATCGCATGAAGCAGAGTATACTAAATAATCTGATGTTGATTTCACTAGAAGGTCCAGATCCAACAGACTTTGATTTAAAAAAAGCTGCAGACAACTGGGACTCTAAGAAGAAGAAAATTAATATATAAAATGTTAATCTTGAGTTAAAATCACTAAGGATTTAAAAATTTTTCATTCATCAAATTCTAATAAAATTGTTTTTTTTTTAATTTGTTATTAAAACATTCTACTTTTTAAATAAAAAGTACCTTATTTGTTAAATTTAATGTGTTTATGTATATGTGTTGGAATTTTCATTTTTCAGTTAAAAAATATAACAGTAGCCAATATTAAATTTTTTCAATGTAAAATTTAATGTTAATTAAATCAATATAATGTTAAATTATGCAATTAATTTTTGCTCTGGATCGCTTAAGTCACATATAAAAATAACAGAAAATTTTATAATGTTGTGAGATATTACCCTTCCCCACCCGGCTGGCAAAATTATCTGGGAGAACACTGGACAGAATTTGAATCTCTTTGGTAACTAGACACCTTAGAGGAGATTAATTGAGGGGGGGCATAAGGCTCTAAGAGGAGAAAGTAAAATGAGTGAATATTTTACTATTATTAATGATTCCAGAACTGGAGGCTATAAATTCAAATTAGAGAGGACTAGACTAGACTGCAAAAGTTTTCTTTTAGCCATACAGTCATTTATTACTAAAGTTGCCTCCATGGGTGGTTGAGGCCGGCAGCTTGGAAAATTCAGCATGCCCATTAATATAGTAAGCGTGATCACTCATGGGTCAGTGTTGGAGCCCATCTTGTTTCTGATATTCCTAAATGATACTGATGCTATCATTCAGGGAAAGCTGTCAAAGTTTTATGATGACTTAAAGACAGGTAGAATAGTTAAAAATCAGGACTAGGCTATGCTAATTCAGAATGCTTAGATCAGTTATGCATATGGTCTGAAAGATGGCAAGTGAAGTTTAATTCTAGTAAATGTCAGGTTTAGCATTTGGAGAAAGAAATCCCTTGGATTTCTTTTCCCCGAGGGAAATACAGTCTAGGAAACAGACATGAAGCGAAAGGTAGTTAAGGATGAGAAATTTAGGGGTTATGATACAAGCAGGTATAATGATTTCCTTATAATATAGGTAGGTGACCAGGATGGCTGACATATTATTACTCTTTTTGAGACTTCATCTGAAATACTCTATTCAGGTATGGAAGCATCATCCAAAAAACAAGTAGATTGCCTGGGATGCTAAGGGTTGTCCCTATGAGGAACATCTTGGAAGGTGTGAACTGCACAACATGGAAACTAGACTTTGTGGTTGACTTGATAGAGGTGTTTGAGATCCTTAAAGGAATAAGCAGAATGAATGAGGAGATATTTTCACATTAGCAGGTAAAACAAGAACAAAGGGACACACAAAATTTTGGGAAGCAACAGAAGATTAGATTTTATGAAAAATAAAGTTTGCCTTTGGGCAACACGTTTATCAGTCTGAGAAATTAGTTGCTTCCAAAGGTAGATGGAGCCATATAAGACATGGCAATATTTACTCAACAAATCGGATACAAAATGACAATTTCAATACTTGAAAGCATAATAAGTCTCTCTATCAATTTATCTTTGCCAGTGAACACAAATTCCCTGAAAATCTAGATGGTATTGTGTTATGGGCCTGGATAAAAAGTTATCACCACTCTTTGCAAAAGGATGTCTAAAAATTTCCTTTGTGGCATTTAATGAAAAATTACTGTGCATATTTCAAGACAGGTCTCAGTACAAATTTTTTCTTGCATAGAAAAATACCTTGGGCAGAGTATGTAGATAATGAGAGAATTATTTTGTTGCAAATATATTTATTAGTTAAGAAAAGGAGGAATTACCTCAATGATGTCTTGCTGATACTCTCCATTGTTGAATTAACTATGCAAATAATTTACATGAATTCATTGCACTCTTAGACAGAATCAATGATCCAATGCACCATGGAACTGCAGACCCCAAAATTACATTGAATCACCAACCTAAATCTTTGAGTGTGAGAAGACAATAAGACCACACTTTAAAAACAATTTAAATGCTTGGAAACCAATTTAAATGAGTCCATCCTTTAAACACTTTAAAAACAAATGTTGAAACATAAAAAACATTAAGAATCCACTGAGATATTAAGGAATTCCCTAAAAAATTCACTGAAACATTAAGAAATTTCTTAATGTTTCAGTGGATTCTTAATGTTTTTTATGTTTTAACATTTATTTTTAAATGTGTTTAAATGATGGACTCACTGTTTAAATTGGTTTCAAAGCATTTAAATTGTTTTTAAAGTATGCACTTATTGTCTTCTCACACTCGAAGATTTAGGTAGTAGTAGTAGTGGCATGTGATGCAAGAAAGCAAGTGTATGAGCTTATGCAGCATCAGCCAAAAAAAAAAAAAAAATCACACCATTCCCTCCAAATGCCTGTCCAGTTCCTCCTTAAATTTATTTAACCTAACAACCTCCACAACGACAGATGGAAGTTTGTTCCAGCAATTAACCACCCGCTGGCTAAAGGCAAATTTCTGCACATCTATTCTACATCTGTCTTTTCTTAATTTGAATTTATGCCCCCTTAGGTTCGTAATCTGAACAAGTGCTCAACCCATTCAAAGCCTTATACACCTCAATCAGATCACCGCGCAGGTGCCTAGTCTCCAGCCACTGCAATTTGCAGAACTTAAGCCTCTCTTGGTAAGAGGATCCCTTCATTCCCCTCACCAATCTTGTTGCCCTTTTCTCTGTACACGCTCAAGCAAATCTACATCCTTCCTAAAATGAGGCCTCCAGACCTGTATGCAGTACTCAAGGCGTGGCCTGACCATTGCCTTATACAGAGGGACAATCACCTCCTTTGTGGGACTCCACTAATAACATTAAGTCCACAAAGAGCAGCACCCATTAATTACCACCCTCTGTCTTTTCCCACTCAACCATCCTTTTATCCATTGTAGCAACTTACCCTTAATACCATTCTGCTCCAATTTGTACAAAAGTTTTCCATGCGCAACAGTTCTTTTTTTGCAAATATTATTTTTTGCATCCAGTTCCTTTGTAACCACATCATAGGTTGGTGATTCTATGCAATTTTGGGGTCAGGTTTGGGATCTGTGGGCCACCAATTCCGTGGTGCATTAGATCATTGATTCTGTCTAAGAGTGTGATGAATTCATGTAAATTATTTGCACAGTTAATTCAACAATGGGGAGTATCAGCACAGAAGTGTTCTACAAGGCATCATAGAAGCAATTCCTCCTTTTCTTAACTAATTGATATATAACATAGAATGTATTGAGCCATTGCAGCTCTGTCATCTATTAATTAGTTACCAGAAAAAAAAAAATTACTCCCTAAAATTTTTTTCTTAATTATGTATTAATCTTCTTCATAATAGAATTGTGGGAGCGAAGTTGAAAAATATGTAATTAATGATATTGAAATTTCGCAAGATTATTTAATGAAAAAACTTTCGTAAGGCTCCATCAACTCCAGGAGTAAGGCTCCTGGAGTTGATGGAATATACCCTATAATCTTAAGGGAGGCGGCAAGTGAGTGCATTGAACCATTGAGGCTAATTATGCGAGTATCACTAGACTCTGGGGAGATTCCCTTGGATTGGAAAAGTGCTACTGTATCTCCCATACATAAGGGTGGCTCTAAGAGTGAAGTGGGAAATTATCGACCTGTCAGTCTGACTTCAGTGGTAGGGAAAATCATGGAGGCAATGATCAAGGGTGTAATTCAGGATCATTTGGATCGAATTGAAATTCTCAAGGATACTCTCAGCATGGTTTTATAAAGGGAAAATCATGTTTAACAAATCTGGTTCATTATTTTGAAAGGGTCACTCATGATCTGGATTTAGGGAATAATTTTGATATTGTTTATTTAGATTTCAGCAAAGCTTCTGACTCAGTCCCACATGAGCGGTTGCTTTATAAGCTGGAACAGATTGGAATCACTGGGAAAACCCTTAGATGGATAGCAGGATGGCTTCAGGGCAGGAGGCTTGTTTGTTATTTGGTTTTTAGGAGCATTAGCAACTAAGGCCATATTGCTCCAGGATATGCGGTGGTCATTCCCTGACCTTTCTGCATCCTCCATATTTGGTGGTGACGGGCTCAAACCCTGGTCTAATCAAGAAGCGTGTGCTACGCACTGCTGCTCCTACCCACCTGGCTACGGAGGCGCCAGGCCAGGAGGCAAAGGGTTGTGATAAATGGCTATTCCTCAGATTGGGTTGATGTAAGAAGTGGGGTTCCCCAAGGATCAGTATTAGGACCACTGTTGATTATAATTTTCATAAATAACATCGATGAGGGATAGAGGGCGTGATGTCTAAATTTTTATAGAGTATTTAATGATCACTTTCAAGCTGAGCTTCTTCAGAGAGACCTAGATAGACTTCAGGAATGGTCAGAAAAATGGCAGCTATGCTTTAATCCATATGTAAGGTATTACACCTGGGAAACAGTAATCCCAAAATAACTTATTCACTTGGTGGAGTTCAACTAAACCCAGTACTGGAGGAAAGGGACTTGGGTGTTATGATACGGTCAGACATGAAATTCTCTGAGCATTGTAAACAGGTTGCAAGGAAGGCCCATGGTGTCCTATGGATGATCTATTGAACTTTTGCAAGTAGAGATAGGGACATGATAATCCCATTATATAAGGCTTTTGTTAGACCTCACTTGGAATACTGTGTTCAAGTATGGAGACCGCACCTAAAGAAAGACATCGAGCTTCTTGAAAGGGTGCAAAGATGGGTAACTCGCCTGGTGAGATCGGCAAAAGGGCATCCTTATGAAGAAAGACTTCAAATATCTGGGTTGCAGAGTTTGGAAACTAGACACCTTAGAGGAGATTTGATTGATGTATTTAAGGCTCTGAGAGGCACCAGTAAAATGAATGAGGATGAAATTTTCAAGATTATAAATGATGCTAGAACTAGGGGACATAAATTCAAGTTACGGGGGGGGGGAAATGTTCAGATAGGACCGCAGGAAGTTTTATTTTAGCCAGCGAGTTATAAATTAATGGAATAAGTTGCCTTCATGGGTGGTAGAGGTTGACAGTTTGGGGAAATTCAAAGGTCATCTGGATAGTACCTTTGGGTCAGGGAAGTGCATAGGATGATAGGTTTAATTTCCTTTTCTTTTATTAATTATTATTATTTTTTTCTTTTATCATTGTTTTATTCGGGTTTTTTTTTTTTTTTTTGGGTGGTGCAACATAAGCCATAGGCTTTCTTGCACCATGCGGCCATTACTAATACTAATAGTGTTTATAAAAAACTTACGAACTGCAGAGAGAGAAATCCTGCTTACAGGGATGCATTCTATTTCAAAGTTTAAATAGGGTGCTTAGAGCATCTTGTCATATAGCCAGGCATAACTAATTCTCATTAGCAAGATGTCTTCTTGTCAAAGCACTGTAAAAATCCATTGCTTTTATTCATGATGGTAATATTTAAAAATTTACCAAGTCTTACAATTCTCTCTAAGTTTTTCCTTGATGGGAAAAAAAAAAAAAAAGTTATCAACTCTGCTCACAAAGCAATATACACAGCTTAAAAACTGGGATTATATTAGTAAACAATACAAAAAATGCTCCAATAAAAAAACTGATTGTTATTAGCCAGTTGCTCCTACAGGCAAGGCACTGAAGTTTCAAATTTAATTTTTCTGCACATTACAGAAAAAACACTGTTTATATATCTCACACACACACAACTATAATTAATACACAGTCACTGCTGAAGATGTAAAACTTTTTTATATTTTAATAGTTTTCAGTTTTTACAAAAATATTAATGACAAATAACTCACAGAAATTAATTGTTTAATTGTACATATGAAATGGACTGTAAAGCAGAGAGATGGCACATACGGGTGGGATAGTTTATATTTTCTTTAATAACATAATAGCTTTGCTGTTTCTCATACCATATTTTTCCAAATCAATTAATTCCCAAATTAATACAAATTCAAGATACAACTAACTTAGCTTTTAATGTTTAGGGTTATTTATATGTATGAAGCACTGCTTGTTCTGCTGTTACCAGATAGCCTATAAAATATACCTATCCTTCACTTAGAGAAATTTTAATTGCTACCCACAATAGCAAAATGTTTGTATGAAATTTAATATTAGTACATTCAGAAAAAATTAATATATTCTACTGATGATAAATAATTTCTTGCATTAGCAAAATTATTCTGTGTTCGTATAAGCATATACACAAAAGTAAGAACCTCAGAAAAAATCATGGACATACAACTTTCTGGTTTATAATAACAATTAAATGATTGTCACTATTTCCAGCAAATGCAGTGTTTCAGATGTAAAGTTATTCTAAATATTGATAAAATATAATACAAATGTTAATATTCTGGTATATTAACTATTTCAAAGAACAAAAGAACAGGTAATTAAAAATTAACAATATACAAATATATAGTGATTATGATAACTATGTGCATCCTCATATACAATGTACTAATGTGAATGAGTAAAGAATTTCATAAGAAAATGGAGAGTAGCAGATAAAAAAATTGACTTGTCAGTTTAGAAAATGTGAACTCTAACTACATGGTGAATGAAAATAAGTTAAATATTATTGAAATAAAATAATCATTTGAGCATTGCATTTTAAAGTTTTCATAACATCTCTTTCAAAGATAGCACACACATATACACCGACAATAAAGAGTTCCATCAAGCAGATTAGCTTCTGTCAAAAATTGTGTGTTTGGTGCGTAGGTGACTCTATACTGTCACGGATTGAGGCTTGAAGAGCTATTGGAGTTAACCACTCTCGAGGGAGACACTGTTGCAAAAAAGGAACACATGAGCTGAAGTATGCCAAGCGATTAACCCAAGAAGGAATATCACTGCCACACAGGATCTGAGAGGAAAAATTTTGAAATTCTTGCTTTCATAAAGTGAAAATATAGCACTTCAATTAAATTTATATGACTCCTTTAACAATTATTAACATCCTTAGGTCTCTAATATTTTATCCTCATTTGGGGTTCCATAACTTCCGAACTTAGGATGCACCAACTTTTATCTTACTATGGTGAATATCATAAAACTGCAGTACAGACTGCAATTGATATCCTTGTGGATCATGGATCACAAATTAATTTCCTTGTTGGTCTGTATTAGAAAAAAATAAGTGTCACCACTGTGCAGATTGACCAGTTTTTGATCAAAATTATTAAAATGAAAGAAAGTTGTATTCACCAAGTGGTTTTTTTTTTTTTTTTTTGGTGATCCCCTGATTATAATAATGTTCACTATTTCTTTAAGAAACCAGAAGCAATACCTTAGATAACTGAAATAAAATGGGCTATGAATAAATGCAATCTTTATATGTTTAAACAAGAACAACGGTTTTCATTGTGTGCTTCATTTATTTAGATCAATTTATCATTTATGCACATTATATGTGCATAAATAATAAATTGATCTAAACAGATAGTTGATAATTGAAATTAATAATTGTATAGTTTGCAGTTTTTATGCATCCTGAGTTCAGAAGTTATAAGATTAATACTAATTAATCTACTAACAGATTGACAAAATTAATTGTTCATATTTAATGAGAAATTATGTATTGTTACAATGACAGTCTGTTTCTTAACATAATTGATATAAACATTTGTTTATCCTAAATTTTTGAGATTTCCAAATAACATGTTATGGCACTGTTAACACTAGTGAAGGAAATGTTAACCACTGGATAAAGAAATAGTTTCCTGAAAGGTAACATCTAAGGTCATTTACAGTTACTCAACAATTTCATTTAATGATGCATTCAGGTTCAGTGACTGATGTTTAACGGCAATGCTGCGTGGCAGAATGAAATATATCCATTAGATGTGCCTGTGTTAAGTCCCCCATTTTTATGTGTAAGTCAGAGTAACCCATCATAATCTTATACTCTTTGACTGCTAGAGGCAAGCCCTTTCTTTTTTAATAATGTTATCCATTTTTACTAAGCTCTATCAGGTTTGCACTGTTTCACATTTTTAGTATTGCACATTTTTATATGCCTGGCTGTCTCAAGAACACAGCTCTGGTACCATGCCCTATCAGGCCCAGGAATAAATGAAGAGTTATTGAAATAAAGTAATAGCAGGGACTGGTAGCTGTCAACGGTCCCACTTCCAAACAGAGATGGGATTGTTGGCAGCTAGGGTAGATTAAGGGAGAGTGTTTTTACACCATGTGCCTCACAGCGATAATAGCTGAAGCAAGGAGCACACCCATAGTTGAAACAATATGCAGCTTGTCTAAAAATTCTTACAAGTAAATTTTTTGGAGGCTGCTGCACCTTTGTTAATATTAAAATTTCATTTATCATTCATGTGATTAACAAAAAGACAGGTAAAAAATAAAATAAAATAAAATAAACCAATCAGGTAACTGCAAAACAAGTTTCATCTGAAGTAAGTGAAACCCTCCCCCCATCATACTGGAAAACCCAATTCAAGGCACCCTAAGGTTGTGATGTCGGCCCTGAAAATTGCAAGCATGGAAAACTGACTCCACTCATAATGCTGCATGCTGACACATCATGTAATTATAGTCACTGAAAATAAGCTCACAAAGTTACTCAGCAAGCCCATGAGACTTATCACACACACAGCATGCAGAAGGAATTTTTCTGAACAAATGCTTCCCATCTATAAATTCATTCATGTCTTGCAAGAAGAAAACAACCTACTTGAGGGTAAAATCTCAAAATCCTAAATAGTATAAAGTAATTGGAAGAGAAGACTGAAAATCTGACTTACAAGATGAATGAGGACAACAGATCCTTCTTGCCCCTCAGCAACCTGTGATCAAGAAATGATTATTAGGAAAGTAGTGGTTTTCTCAATGCATCCTGAAGTATTCTACCATCAGGGAAAAGAATGAAACCCGACATTCAGGCAGTTTGGCAAATTAAAGAGCCTCTCTTACTGCACAGGTAATGCAGTGGATAACTTCAAGAGTGCTTCTTTCTGCATTTGAGGCTTCTTGCCACTCAGGTCCGAGACTACATTCCAACCATTGCATCAGACTCAAACGTGTGATTAATGGAATTACTGCAACTTATAATCAGTGAAAACTTCAGAGAGAGAGAGAGAGAGAGACAAACAATATAGCATCACCACCTCACAAATTCCAGCTCCAATAATATTTCAGATCTGCCTTTGCTAAGAAGTGGAACTCCTTGAATGGGATCTGCATTACTGATGTGTAGCAGTGAAAACCACCCACCTTGCTTTTCCAATAGTAGTGTTCCCAGTATTGAGGTTCCTGGTTCATCCTGCCAAGATATGGATAGACTGGCCAATACAACATCACATTCCTATATGGGAGAAGATCTTTATCTCCAGATTTGGCCCTGCAATATCAGACATATAACATTCAACTTGGTATTACAGTACAATTATTATCACATGCCCATGGGGATAGTCCTCACTGCAATTAAAATTCCGAGACTGGCAGACAGGAGTACTAGTGAAATCATACAGGTGTAGCTGAACCAGGACATTGGAATAATCACAATAGCAACCAAAAAATTGGTTCAGCATTACAAACCATGCAAATGAAGAATTTTGAGCTCCTGGGAATGGATAAGTTGTTTGGAAAATTTTGATCTTTTTGATTTTATTAACATACTAAATCATGTTCAATAAAATGTTTATTAGATAAGAAAAGGAGGAATTACCCCTATGATGTCTTGTAGAACACTTCTGTGCTGATACTCTCTATTGTTGAATCAACGATACAAATAGTTTGCCTGTATTCCTCACACTCACTGACAAAATCAATGATCAAATGTACCCTGGAATTGGAGGCTCGTGACCCCATAAGACATCGAACCACCAATCCTAATCTTTGAGTGAGAGAAGACTTAAAAACAAATTAAATCCTTTGAAACCAATTTACATAATGAATCCATTCTTTTAACACATAAAAACAAATATTAAAACATAGAAAATGTTAAGAATCCTCTGAGACATTAAGAAACTAAAAGAATTTTGTTATCTCCCTGAAACGGACAGAGCTTTTCAACTAGTGTCATGTTTTCCATTTAAGTTAAATGCTGTGGCTCGGGGGGGGGGGGGGACTGAAGGGTGGTTCTCTTACGAATCTCAGCCTAACAAAATATGCTACTTGTGTAATGTTTGCGGATCTTTCTGGAACAAGACGTTCCAAATAAATTTGATAAATTTAAAGTACTGATTAAGTCATCAACTGCAGATATTGTGGAGATATTGGAGACATGTTGTCACTGAGACATAAGAGGTGCTGAATTTGAATATGGAAGGGCAGACAGACAAAACAGGAGGGAGATAAGAGTCATGTTCTTAAGAGGCATATTATATGTAAGACAGGGCATCCAGTAAACATGAGTGATAAGTGCAATGTTGAGTCAGTTTTGCGGGACATAAGCCCTGGGAAAATGAAAATGAGAGTAGGATGTGCTATAGGCCTAATTATTTATTTTATTATTATTTTTTTTTATTTTTATTAATAACAAGATACACAACAGGTAACCATTAACAGTGTATCTGAGATCATAACAATGAACACAATAACAATAATAAAGAGATCCAACAGGAAGATAAACATTGATATAGATTCAAACATTAAAATCATATGTACAAAAGAGGATTGCATTAAGTTACGGGCAAAACAAGTAATAATTAATTAGTTAGAGAATAGAAAAATAATAAACCACATAATAATAATAAACTACAATAATTAGATCAGGGCTAATCACTTTGCAGTTTAATAAAAGAGGCAAATTTGTGGATGGAGTTCATCAATGATTGGGAGTTGTCAAAGTCAATGAGAGAGTCATTTGCTGATTTGCTGATTCTGTTCGGTGGACTAAACTTCATAAAGTCCGTGGTGGCAGAGTCAAGGCGAAACGGTGTAAGGTTCCTCAATTGTCTACAAGGAGCATTGAAGTTGATTTTGCTAAAGATATCAGATGCTTCATAAGTTCCAGTGATTACTTTGGCTAGAAGGGTGATGTCAGCAGTAACTCTTCTAGTGCACAGAGGCCTCAAATGAAAGTAATCACACAGCGATTCATAATACACTGAGTGATAGAATAGAGGATTACGGTACGTAAGGTAACGGACAAAATTTTTTTGGACTGCTTCAATTTTGTTAGTTAAAGTGTTTGTGTGAGGATTCCAGATGGGTGAAGTGAATTCAAGAATTGACAAAACAATAATTTTATAAAGGATAACTGCATTTCTGTAGTTTTTGAACTTGTAAGTGTTCAGTTTGATGAATCCCAGTTTATTAAACGGAACACTTACAAGGTGCGACCAAGATGGTTAACTTGGTCACACCTTTCGATGATCACAGAGTTAATACTGTACTCTGTATTTATTAGTTGTGGAGATCTGCCGGATGAGAAAGCAATTACTTTGCACTTTGAGGGGTTAGCAGACAAGCCATTCAGAGATAGCCACAGAGAGAATTTATTGAGAGCACATTGAAGCTGTTGAGAATCGGTAATCTCCTTCACTGCTGAGTAGATCTTAAGGTCATCTGCATAGAGAGCAACTTGAACATTGGAGGTGTAGATGAAAGAAGGAAGATCATTTATGAAAACAATGAAAAGAAGAGAACCTAAGGGGGTTTATTAGTCGTGGAGATCTGAAGGATGAGAAAGCGATTACTTTGCACTTTGAGGGGTTAGCAGACAAGCCATTCAGAGATAGCCACAGAGAGAATTTATTGAGAGCACATTGAAGCTGTTGAGAATCGGTAATCTCCTTCACTGCTGAGTAGATCTTAAGATCATCTGCATAGAGAGCAACTTGAACATTGGAGGTGTAGATGAAAGAAGGAAGATCATTTATGAAAACAATGAAAAGAAGAGAACCTAAGGGGGTTTATTAGTTGTGGAGATCTGAAGGATGAGAAAGCGATTACTTTGCACTTTGAGGGGTTAGCAGACAAGCCATTCAGAGATAGTCACAGAGAGAATTTATCGAGAGCACATTGAAGCTGTTGAGAATCGGTAATCTCCTTCACTGAGTAGATCTTAAAGTCATCTGCACAGAGAGCAACTTGAACATTGGAGGTGTAGATGAAAGAAGGTTTGTTTGTTCGTTTTATGGCGCATTAGCATCTAAGGCTATAATGCGCCAGATGAAAGAAGGAAGATCATTTACGAAAACAATGAAAAGAAGAGGACCTAAGGGGGGGGGCGCCTTGTGGTACTCCACTTAGTGGTATAAAACAGTCTGAGTTCACCTGATTGATGATAATGCTCAAGGAACGATGCGTAATATAGCTGCGTAGCCATGAGAGCAAAGGGTCACGGATACCATATAGCTTAAGTTTTTCCAGAAGTTGTTCATATGGGACTTTATCAAGTGCCTTAGATATATCTTTGTAGACTGCATCAACTTGAAGGTGGTTATCAAGAACTTCAAAGGTGTATTGCCAGAAAGGAAGAAAATTTGTTACTACTAACTTGCCACTGCAGAAACCATGTTGATTCTGATCAATGAAAGGCCTGAAGAATTCGAAGAGATGATTGTGTACTGCTGTGTCGAAGAGTTTAGCAGAGGCTGTTTTTTCAAGGATATGGGTCTGTAATCAGTTACATCATTTTTATCACCTTTTTTGAAAATAGGAACTATATTGACCTGCTTAAAGTGCTTAGGATACTTCCCCAGCGTGAGAGAAGATCCAGCGTGAAGATCCATAGTATGAAGGGTTTTAAGGTAGTGACAGTCATTTTCCAAAGTAAGCCTGGAATGTCATCTGGACCTCTAGTATAGTCATTTCTCATGCTTTTTAATGCCGAATTTAAATCTTCATCTGTGATAAAGAGGTTAATGAGGATATCATCTTTAACAGGTGTGAAGTCAGGAAATGAGGCAAGTCTCAATGTATCATTTGTTTGAATTCTGGAAAAATGTTTGCAAACTCTTGAGCAATACTGAATGCATCCAATAAGAGAATTCCATCTGCGTTATGGAGTTGTATAACCAGTAGAAAGGTTGTTGACCTTTCTACTGATTATATTCTTGTGCTTTGTGAAATTCCAGAATGGTTTGATATCTCTGTGAGTAAGCAGACTAACCTGAAGATCGAACTGACTCTGTATACGTATTGTAAGAGTTTAATATAAGCGTTTTCACTTCTTTGCAGAGTTGGCTGAATATTTTATAGTATTGACTGTCACCTGATTGCTTATACTTGTTTCTATAGAATTCTTTGGATTTAATTTTATGTATTAGTTCGCTGTTATACCAGCATGGGTAGGTAGAGCGTGCGGTCAGATGGGATTGAGGAACAATGTCAGATATAACTGAGTGGACACAGTTGATCAGGTTATTGGTGAGCACATCAAAGAGCTGCTTGTCTATGTTGCTGAGAGCTAGGTTGAGAAGAGGCCAGTCAGTCATTCTGAAATTGAATCGTGGAGAACGGGAGCTGCATTTGAAGTTGTGAGAAGTCACAGTGATATCAAAAGTAATTGGCGAATGATCAGAGTGAAATATAGGATTGTCTTTGTGAACCTCTATATGAGTAGAGGAGAATATTAGGTCAAGGTAGGCATTTTCTCTGGTTGAAAAATTACAAACTTGTTCAAGACCACATAGCTGTGAAGCATATTAAAGAGAGCCCTAGTCTGCAGAGTGATGGAGAAGAAGAAGATTCTAAATTGGCCATTTGACAGTTAAAGTCACCCAAAACCATTGCTATGTCAGCAGATTGAATTAGCAGAAAGATAGATTCCAGTGAGCTTTCTAAGTACTGAAGATCGATATTAGTTAAGTGGAAAATAAAGTAATACGATTAAAACTTTTAACTTGCCAATATAAAAAAGGCAGCATATTGATTCAATATTTGTGAAAATTGATGCAATTTCACAGAGTACAGTAAACCCTCGCTATTCGCGGGGGTTACGTTCCTGAGAAATGTCGCGAATACCGAAAACGCGAATACTGAGTTATGGCTCCCATAGTAATAAAGGGGTTCCGTTCCAAAGTATGAAATATATAAGAAAAAGTAGTCTAAAATTTTGTCTATGTATGTATTATATGTACCTTCATAATATGACTATGTACATAGGCAGTACATAGTGAAATGCAAGCATATGGCATCGAAATTAAAATAAGAAACAATTTAATATTAAATGTAATAGTTATTAGAAATTTCAAACCAGCAGCGCCTTTTCTAGCTAAAAACCTTATCCTGCCAGTGCTATCACCAGTTTCGCTGAAGTGTTGATAAAGGAGTTTTGCCTTTTCACGAATGATGAGTGAACTTAACGGAATTTTATTTTGAGTTCGGTCTTCTATCCACAGATTTAAAGCCTTTTCCATTTTTTCTAATTTAACATCACAAGTTACAGAGCAAATTTTTGAAGCAATTAGCGCGGTTTCACGGACACTACGGCAGATTTTTTCTTCCGATTTCTTGATTGATCGTACTGTTGACTCATTGATTTTATAATGTTTTGCCACTGAGGAGACACTTTCACCATTAGAAATTTCGTCTAATAACTCAATTTTATTCGCTAGTGTCATCACCTTCTTTGATATTTTCACATTTCTCTTTTTATTCGTAGCCATATTTTTGTAGGGGTTAGAAAGAACTTGACCACAATAAAGTCACTTTCTTCCGTTAACACGCTCGAAAAAGTCTGTTTTACACTGCAAAACGGTAGAGTTATCATTTTTGTAAGCATATTAATTTATAAATTGATAAATTTATTCAGTTTATAAACATATAAATTAAAATCAAACGACGAAACTTTCCATGACTAACACATACTGAACAAGGATTAGCGAGAAACATCCACGCTCGCGATTTTTTCACCCCTCTCCCCCCACCCACTGAGCGCTGTTTTGACCGGGAAAGATAATTTTAGCCACGGCCATGTTTTTTATGGCGGAAAATATTCACGGCGTTTTAAAATTCACATTTTTTTAGGTTTCATTTTATATTAAATCGGCGATCGCGAATACGCGAAACCGCGAATACAGATACCGCGAATAGCGGGGGTTTACTGTATATGATTAGAATGTATAATAGCTACTCCGCCTCCACGAGATCCTCTGTCCTTTCTATGGATTGTATACTGCCCATCTATAATCTCCTGATCATCAATGTCTATTGAGAGCCAGGTTTCAGTTTTTTTTTTTTTTTTTTTTTTTTTTTTGATTTGGTAGTTGTTGGCGCATCGGCTTCTGTGGCCATATTGCACCTCCCAAGGTTTTTGCAGTACTTTGATCCAAGCCCGAGGCGGGAATCGAACCCGCGACCTTTGGGTTGCCGGGCAGGTACTTTACCCACTCGGCTAGCCCGGTCGGCTCCAGGTTTCAGTGAGCAGGTAAATGTCGTAAATATGTGAGCCTTGGATTGCTCTAAAGTGGTTTAGATTGCTAATTATACTTCTGCAATTCTGAAAGTAAACACTGAACAGTTGAGATCTGGGGATTCTATGATGAGAGGAGAATGTAGTATGTGTAGATAGCAGGGCCACTGATTGCTGTGCACGTGGAGAAGAGATTTTGGACTCCCTTGGCAGTCTGTCCGTGAAGCGTTTTACTAGAGCCCCTGATAAGAGGAATCTTAGATTCAGCAATTTTTCTGTTTGTGATGGAAGGCATGTTATAAAAGATGAGTAGGCAGGACACCGTGTCTTCAGAGAATGTACATCCACACTGAAACCATATTCTTCTTTAATTAAGTTGATAAGATATTCAGATTTACTGGCGGGTCCAAGCCTAGAAACAAAAATTCAGTATTTTGTGGGAATAATTGCGATATTGTACTTTTGTTTGAGTAACTGAGATTTATCTGCATTAGTTACATTCTGTGTTTGATGAATTTTGGCTGGAAGCTTGGAGAAAGTATCTTGAGATATAGAGGCTTTAGCATTTTCCGAAGGTTTGTTCTGTTTTGATCTCTGAGACTGGCAATCAGAAGCAGATTTACTCACTGTGGCGGCAGCCCTACAGACAGGTTTGCAGACCTCATTAGATGTGGCAGCAGTTATTTTTGCATATGTTGCCTTAACTGATGTTGAAGAGGATTCCACTTGGTGACTCTGAGCTTGTAAAATAGAGGTACAGACAGAACTGTCCTGCAGAGGAGAGCAGGTGGTAGGAGTGGTTCGATTTACATCAGCAGTATCATCTGACAGAGATTGTTTGGCAATAAATTGCTCTGTTGAATGACTTGAATCATGAATGTTAGCAGGCTTTGACAAATTAATATTTGCAAAAGTAGGAGTATTGAGGCTGGTGTAAGATGAAGATCTGGTCTCAATACTAAGGGCATTGCCAAGTAATGAAGAATTATTATTCATTTTGAGCCCATTAGTTTCAAGAGTAGGTTCCGAATTTTTCCTAGCTTCCCTTAAGTGGCAAGACATAATTGATGTGAGATTTTTAATTTGGGCGTTAATGTCAGAAATTTCAGCCTGTTGATTAGTTAATATTGTTTTTATACCACGAATCTCCGTGGATAGCTCGCAGTTTCCTTCATTGAGTGTATTAGAATCCAGGGGAATATCAGATTTTGCAGTATGAGGTACGCTGATTAGCTGAGTTTGATGGAGAATTTTCTTCATAGTATTAAAGAGCAGTTCCTGAAATTCATTTTATTGTAGAATAGAAAAGGTTGGATTCATAGTTTCAGTAGGAAGGGAGTTAGTGCTGAGATCTTCTGACAGCGCGGGTATATGTGTTTGAGTTGATGCATCTGAAAGTTGATGCGACCCCGGAGACAACAAAGAAGGATCAGAGGTTTCTTCCACATAAGATTCAGAGTCAGTATTTCTAGTTATTGGCATGATATTTGTCTAAGTGAACTAGAGTGGGGCATTTCAACTTTGCTAGCAGAAGAGGAGGAAAGTGTCTCAGGTTCAATGGTGTTTTGAGTTGCAACAGTTATAGGGCTTTTCTGAGAATTTCTGAGTCGACATCTATCAACAACAGAATGATTTCCGATGACTTTTAATTTTTTCGGGTCAGATTGGATACAGTCATTGCATATTAATTGCTTACACTGTGCATTGGATAATTGGGTCAGAGCTGGTCCCGCAGATGGTGCAGGCACTAGAATTTTGACAGAAGGTAGTATTTGTCATATTGAATTCAGATACTGTAGTGTTACTAAACAATTTAATATCACCATCAGTTGTGGTTTTGCAAACAATTGGCACTGCGACCAGCCGGTCGCCTTAGTTGTCCCACAGTGAAATCCACAGGTAGCAGGGGTCTAAGTAGGGAGGGAAGAGCAGAGCGCTATGCGAAACTCTAATGCTGGGTCAAGGTCAAATGTCTGCTGGACACGTGCATAAGTTGAAGTACAAGATAATGGCTGAAAGTGCTTGTATAAAGAAGCAGAATGAACATGCAGAAATTCATTTAATACTTATCTGTTGTCTGCTCAAATAATAAAGCACTTGCATCTGGCAATCAAAGGGCCTATCTTTATGTGGTGGCACTAATGGGAACTTAATATTTTAATTAAAAAAACACACAAATCAAGAAAAGTTTACGGAGCACATCATACAAACAGCCGGACACAATCGTCCCTCGAGCGGAGATTTTTCTGTGATGAGTATACCAAACAGCTATAAGAAATAGCTGTGGACCAGTAAATGAGAATGTCTTATAATGGGGAGACTGACTTTCCAGATGTTGACTGGAATTAGTGGGTTAGTCACTTGGACACTATCAAGAATTCTATTGATTTATTGTATTACTGTTTTCTGCAGCAGCATGAGAGAAAAAGAGAGAGACATCAGAGGAAGCAATACTCTTGATCTGGTTATCAGCAGCAACTGTTCATGGATTAAGGATCTGAAAGTAAAAGACCCAATGGGTGGCAGTATAATCACCTCCTTATCCTAGCAATTTTGCTAGGATAAGAAGGTGATTATCCCTTTGTATGAAACCATCATTAGGCCTCATCTTGAGTACTGTACACAGGTTCCTCATTTTAGGAAAGATGTAGTTCGTCTGTAACAGGTTAAGAGAAGAGCAAGAAAACTGGTGAAGAGGCAAAAAGGTGCTCTTACCAAGAAAGGCTTCAATTCTGCAAATTGTGGCAGCTGGAGACTAGGCACCTGCGAGGGGATCTGATTCAGATGTTTAAGACCTTGAATGGATTCAGTAGCCTCAATGTTGATGGCATTCTCCCTCTTCCTGATACTACACACATAAGGAGCTATAAATTCAAATTGAGGAAAGATGGTTGTTTGTTGGAATAAACTTCCATCTGTTGTTGTTGTAGAAGTAAGTAGTTTGAATAAATTCAAGGAATAACTAGACAAATTCTTGGAGGAGGAGGGAGGTGGTTTTTTTTTTTTTTTAACTGATGCTTTATAAGCTTGCTTTCTTGCATCATTTGCCACTACTAATACTCACCATTCCCACTCTGGAACAGGGAATAGGGAGTATGTTTTTTGTAGAACGTTTCCAAGTATTTCCAGCAAGCTTCCCGTGCTGTAAGCTTACTTGACTGTGGCTCAATTTGATTCAAATGTGTAGGTACTGGAAGATTTGAAAGAAGGGGTGGAGAAACTATGATTCTGTATAAAGATGTATATCAGTCTACAAAGGACCATCTCTCTATCTCATAAAATATTGAAGCCACCTGTAGTACATTTATTAATGGGATAAGAAAAAAAAAACAGATGTCTTATATATCTGCCTCATGAACTCTCCAAGGATTCGAGATACGAGCCCTTTTCCAGCTAAACAATCTCAATCCAGCAGTGGCTATGGTCTCATTAGGATACTTCAGCATGCCAGCACCAAAATATACAAATACAAAAAGAAATCGTAATTCTGTTATTTTCAGCGCACAATCTGCTAGTTACCCCAGCAACTAGAAGGAATCAACCTTTGGATATCTACTACAACACTCTCATGATTGGATTAGCTACACTATTTTGTTTTACATCTGTTCATAACCCTGTAATTTCAGACCAGACTCAAAGTTTTAAGCAGTAATCAGAGGGAAAACAAAAAAGTTAAGAATATTCACAAGACAATTTTCTGTCAAAATACATAAGCAAACATGAAGCCATTAGAGAAAGTACTCCAGCTGCAGGCATTAAAACTCACACAAACTAACTAAGAAGGAACATCGAGTGTGATAAGGATAACTGCAAAAACCAAAAAATGGTTTGGCCCACAGATAAAATATGCCTTTCACAAAACACAAAAAAGACTTTGCAAAAAGCACAAATTTAACTTTATTACCTTACCAATTAACAAAGTTAAATGATACGTGAAAATCGGAAGAACATTTTCCAGTTAGCAAAATAAAAATAAATTTATGCTTACATACATAGCTTACTTAATACATACTGTGATGTGTACGTACTAATTGATATTTCTGTTCACAGACTTTTTTTTTTTTTTTTGTTATTGTAAAATTTAAAACAGTAAAAATGATAAGCAATTAATAACAAAGAACACAATATGCACAAGTGAGATAGGGAGTAATGAGTTTCTGAAAATTTATTTATGTTTTTTATGATTGAATATTTCATGGAAGGTGAAACACATTTCACCATAACGTGAAAACCCACAGAATTCCAGCTATTGGTACCATAGCAAATGCAAGAAGGTTGAGTTTACTACCTGTTTATAATTAATTACACTCACAGAAAAGACCAATAAACCTGAAACTGCAAATTGTTTTTATTGTTTTATGGTAGTAACCTCCAGAAATGTGCTTTAGAATATCACAAAGGCAATAACAACTAGCGAGTCAAAAGTAGGGATTCGCAAAAAAGAATGGAAACATTGAAAATTACATCTAACATAATAGCAGGGTTTTCCCAGCACAAAAGTTCAAAAATACCATGTTATGCGAGATTTCCCGCAATTCTCAAACCGTGTTGTAAAAGTACCGTGTTATACGGGGGTTGCCTGTACACATTTTTATTTGTTTTTTGTTTGTGTTGAAGTTAGTTTATGTACATAGAATAAACTTTCATAAAAGTTTGAGTGTTGTCCTGATTTACAGCTTAGCTACTTTACTTTTAAACCATTATTTGAAGATTTCTCAAACACTCCAAAAATTAAGGCACAATGAATGCACTCTCTTAAATATAGGGGTGGGGGCAACAAACATGTTAACCTTTGTGAAGTGAACACAATTATTTTTTACTGCATCTAGTCATTAGGATTGCCAACCTTCTGCCATTTCCTGTAATCCTCTAATCTCAACTATGTCCATTTCCACTTGCAGTCTGCCAAACCCCATGTACTTTTTCTGACAGAATCTCAGTTATCATTTGATTCAACTACTGCTCATCTCAGTTGCCCAAATTATTCGCTGTATGATTCCTTTCGCCTCAAAATTGGTACTTGTGCATATGTCCGTTCCAATATTCCCTGTCAGAGACTTGGTAATTTGGAATCTCCAATTTTCGATCTTCTCTGGTTCAAAATCTTTTTACCTCATTGTGTCAAATTCATCTGTTGTCTCTACCCTTCTCCCAACTCCACTAATCACTTGGAGCTCTTTTGACTTCCTCTCTTTGCAACTTGCCTTTCTCCAGTTCAACTTTCCTAACAGTGAGGTAATTTTCCTTGGTGATTTTAATGTTCACAACTCCAGCTGGCTTCTGTTTTCTAGTCACACCGATCCAGCTGGTCGAAATGCAGAGGCTTTAGCAATTACTAATGACCTTGCACAGATTGTTCATTTACCTACAAAAATACCGGACAATCCTAACCATACAGCCAACAAGCTTGATCTCTTTCTCACAAACTCCTCCTCCTCTAAGTACACAGTTGAAGTGAGTGGTCCGTTAGGCACCTCAGATCACAACTTGATGATTGTCTCTTCTCCAATGGAGCCTTTATCTCATGGCTATTCCCAACTTGTGTTGTTTGGCATTACAAGAATGCAAAATGGGATGACATGCAAGATTTATTTTCTTTTTTTCCTTGGTTGGATTACTGTTTCAAAACTTCTGATGTCAACATTTGCTCAGATCATATCAGTGTAGTAATGGAATCCTTTTTATTATTTTTTTATTTTTTGGTAGTTGTTGGTGCATTGGCTTCTGTGGTCATAATGCACCTCCCAAGGTTTTTGCATTACTTTGATCCAAGCCCGAGGCGGAATTCGAACCCGCGACCTTTGGTTTGCCAGGCAGGCACTTTACCCACCCGGCATGGAATCCTTTATCCCACACTCCACTTTAAAATCTCGTCCTTTTTCTAAACCTTGGTTTTCCAATAAATGTGCTAAGGCCGTTCAGGAGAAGAATGCTGCATATCGTAATTGGTTTGTTTCCAATTTTTCAGTTTCATTTTCTACCTATACCAAAGCTCGCAATAATTGTAAAGCAGTTATTAATCAGTCCAAACTAGATTTTGAACAGGCAAAGAGTAGAAAACTTGCCTCTTGCCCTAATGGTAGCCAGGCATTCTGGTCTCTTGCAAAAGCTATTGGCTGCAACTTTTGCCCATCTCTGCTCCCTGCTCTGTCAAAACCAGATGGTTCTGTTGTCACTTCGGCCAAGGATAAAGCTGACCTGCTAACATCCCATTTTTCTTCCAACTCATGTATTAATGATCTTGGTAAACCACCTCCCACCATTTCCAACATGCCCCATTCAATGCCTCCTGTGGTCTCCTGCAAAAAGATTGTCAGAAGGATTTTGACAATTCTCAATGCTAAGAAAGCTCCAGGTCCTGATGGTATTTCTCCACTTGTTCAAAACCTGTGCTCCTGAACTTACTCCTGTTCTTTGCCGCCTTTTTTCCCTTTTTTTTGTTCCAAAGGTGTTTTTCCTTCTGCTTGGAAATTTGCTCATACCCAGCCAGTTCCTAAAAAGGGTGACAAATCCCTCCCATCCAATTATTGTCCCATTGCAATTACCTCTACTCTTTGTAAAGTAATGGAAAAAAGAATTAACCGCCAACTCTTCAACTACCTAGAAACCTTCCATCTGATCAACAATTGCCAGTATGGATTCCGTCAATGTCGATCCACTGGTGATATTCTGGCTTAGGTACCTATTTATGGAAAAATTCAATGCTGAATTTTCGCCGAAACACAAGCAGTTGCTCTTGACATCTCAAAGGCTTTCGATCGTGTTTGGCATAAAGGTCTTCTAAACAAGCTTTCATCTTACAGTTTGCCAACTGTTCTTTGTGATTAGTTATCCAGTTTTCTCTCTGATCGCTCACTGAAGGTGACGGTAGGTGGCTTTCTGTCTTCTAACTTCTCCACTAATGCTGGTGTCCCCCAAGGTTCAGTTCTTTCCCCAACTCTCTTCCTCTTTTATATTAATGACCTTCTTCCATTGACTGACAATCTTATCCATAGTTTTGCCAATGATAGCACATTGCATTCCACTTTCCATTTTGAGAAAACTTGTCCTGCTCAATCAGCTTCAACTTCTCGAATATCCACTATTAATTCCTTAAATGCCGACCTCCAAGTAATTCTCCAGTGGGGCAAAGACAACTTAATTGATTTCAATCCTTCTAAAACTCAGTCTTGTCTTATATCTCACAAAAAGGATTCTTCTGCTCCTATGCTTATCTTTGGTGACGCTCCTATTTCTAGGCAAGTTGATATATCTCTTTTGGGGATTACCCTGCCTTCTAATCTCTCTTGGCACAAGCACATTACAAATATTGCTTTCTCTGCATCTAAAAAACTTGGTTTTCTCTTTCGCTCTCGGAGTTACTTTTCTTCCAAACAGCTGTTCACTCTGTATAAATCGCGAATCCGCCTTACAATGGAATATTGTTTCCACATCTGGGGCGGTGCCCCCAAAACCTCTCTCAGGCTTCTAGATTCCATTGAGATGAGGGCAGTTAGGTTAATTAATGACTCATTTTTAACAGTCTCTCCACTCACTGTCTCATAGACGTACTGTTTCTGCTGCATGCCTTTTCTACAGATACTTCCATGGGCACTGTTCTTCTGAATTGGCTTCTATAATTCCCGCTTTCTCTTTCAAAACAGTCCGAACACGTGCTGCCATCAGCCAATGTCTATTTAATGTCCAACTTCAAACTCACAGAACCAACTTTTCATCTTCCTCGTTTATTCATTCAACTGCTGTTTTCTGGAACAACCTTCCTTCATACGTATTTCCTGAAAATTACAGTCCACAGAAGTTCAAGTCTAATGTCAACAAATATCTTCTCTCGTCTTCTCAGCCTCCAACCCAAGCACAGTACTAAGTACTATAGGTTCTAATACCTCTTGTGTTTGGAGTTTTCTTTAAAAAAAAAAAAAAAAAAAAAAAGTAGTATACCTACAAAATCTCCAGCTAAATTATAAAAAAAAAAAAAAAAAAACAGAGCATGACTACGACTACAAAGCTACTTATAGAATATGATTTACTATGACAATTAGGTCAAAAACTTATCCTTTCTTGTATCTGAAAATTCTTTGACTAGCACGTGGATACTCTCATCCCTGAGTTCATACAACGGAATCTCCCAATGATATTAAATCTTCTTAAGCTAGAACAGCATGCACTTAACTATTCTGTTCTGAGGTTCGAATCGGAGCGAGCGCATCATCCAGCAGATCACTAGACACGAGTTTCCAGTTTGTTTGTTTTTTTTTTGTCTTTAAGACTTAGCAGATCACTAGACACTTGAATTCCCAGTTTTATTTGTCTCTAAGACATGGAACAGTTCCCAAGCACCCATTTCTTCAAGTGACTCAAATTCACCTAGCAATGCACCAAGTTTTAATCTGAAATTGATACACTTTTTTCATTAGGAACAAAGAAAAGAATCAGCAGTTTAGTTCTGATTATCAACTAGATCAACCTTTGAATACATGCTACAAGCTATACAAGCAATAAACTCATGCTTTTTATGGGAGCTGCCTACAGCCATTTCCATGCGGGGTCAAAATATCAAGGATAAAGTATTCAGAGTGGAATTGCCTCATACTCGTGAAATCCTTCAATCATCTATGCATCTTACACAGTTGTTTTAATATCTACTACCACCACATACAACAATATCACCTTTTGTGTTTTTAAAAGGACACAAAAAAGCTGTATAACATTTAAATTTGGCACAGCACAGACTATTACAATTGGTCCTATTCCTCCTATCCACCCTTTTTTTGCAAAGTATATTCCCTGTTTCACTGCCAAAAGTTGCCAACAAGTAGTTACTACCTCCTGCATTTGGAGGTCCCACTGTGCTGTCTAATGCATACACATAGGCTGTAGAATTGAGTTTGGCAGCTGATGGCTTGATAGATCCCCCGTTTTAATTCCTTTGAGGGCGTCAACCCTTTTATCTCAAAATTAGCCCATCAAAATGCTCAATTTTCTCTTAATCTCCTCCTATTCTCTGTACCGCTAACAATGAAAGGTATCCTCTGTGGCTCTACATCATAGGTTCCCAAACTTTTTCGGGCCACCGCCCACTTTGCAAAACATAAATTTTGTAACGCCCCCCATTATAACAGTTTTCCACATTCATTTGTAACGCTCCCCATTATAACAGTTTTCCACATTCAAGCCGTTTGATATTTTCGACCTAAATAACAACTAATGATATATTACTGGTTATGTCGTTAAATTATTGAAAAAGTAGTGGCCAATATTTGCTTCATCTTGAACACAATTATTGCTA
Source organism: Mastigoproctus giganteus (assembly GCF_048544385.1). Taxonomy (NCBI): domain Eukaryota; kingdom Metazoa; phylum Arthropoda; class Arachnida; order Uropygi; family Thelyphonidae; genus Mastigoproctus; species Mastigoproctus giganteus. The sequence goes on from NC_143580.1 coordinate 139,202,459, forward strand.
TACCAATTTTGATGAAACATAGCCCATATGTAAAGATTGTAAAGTGTATTCTCGAATAACATGCACAGTTTCATACAATGGTTTAAATATGAAAATTCGGAATACATATTAAGAGATTGCAAATGCATTAGTAAGAATCTTATTGTAATAATTAAAACACCATCAAATATATTACAAAATTGTTTATTTCAAACTTATAAAGTAAAAATACAAAGCAAAAATAACAAATTAATGTGAAGGATGAGCCTGATGTATTTTTAAAAGTTTGTTAATATCGGGTTCAACTTTCATTAAAAACAATCGTAAATCGCTACGCTCAGTTATATGCAATCGGTTTCTTTTCTTAGATAGTAAATTCGCTACAGCACTAAACCCACACTCAGCCAAATAAGAAGATGGAAATGCAATTAAATATTTCTGCACTATTTCCCATAATCCAGGGTATAGTGTCGGTATTGATTTCTGAAGCCAGAACTCTTGGTATCCACTTTTGAATTTTATTTTTAGTTCTTCATATGTTGTGAGTTCTATGAGTTTACATGTGAGAAAGGATCTAGAACCCAATTTGGTATATTCACGTTTAGAATATCCTTGAATCGCTCATTAAAATCAGCATGGAGAACCTCCAAGTGTTGGCAGTATGTAAGTAAATCTTCCTTTTTGAGAGACACTGCTGATAAATTTGAAAAGTGGCTATTCCCCTCGGCCTAGATTCCGCTTGAACAGAAGAAGTTTCCCCACAAAAGCAGCTAACGTTTTTTGTTTTAATTAAATTCCATTCATCACCTTGTAATTGTAGATTGACTTCATTAAATATTTTATAGAGGTCTGTCAAATAAGCGATGTCATTTTTGGAAGTAATCAGGTTGGCCCGCAATCCATCGTCTCTGTTTTCTAGGAACTCTAGTACTGAATCAAACGAACTTCTGTGTGAAGCAGCAAATGATTGAAATCTTCATTGTTTTCACTACAAAGTTGGCTAAACTAAACAATCTGTCACTCAATGAATTTCTTCTAATCTTGTTGACTGCTCTAATAACGCAATGGAGCGACGTATGCAGGCATTCACTTAAATTCTTCGCAACCAAATGTTGCGAAGGAACTTCGCATGCATTTGGTTTCGAAGTTCGTTTGCACACCAAATGCATGCGAAAATATATATATATATGCTACGAGTAACGGATTGTTTTATATGCATTTGATACCATCAAAAAATTTGAGGGAAAAATTGAATTTTCACTATCACACACATGCCCGAAAAATTCACCATAAAGTGTCATATGTTTGCTTGCTTGAATTCCATTCTGAGCTGCAAATGTAATTTCACTTCTCTTGCGCTGACAGAACTGCTGTTTGCCAAATGAAGGAAAACTGGGTTCATTTTCCTGAAATTTCCACTTCCTTTCATTCACTTGAGAGAAAAAAACTACGTAGGGGAGGGAGTTCACCTTTTCTAGTCCGACCCTAAGGGAAAGAGACAGAGAGAAAGAAATAAAAATACTCTTTTGGTGGGAGGAAGGCCAGGAGATTGTCAAAGGTCCACAACTGTAACTTTCATCACAGATGCTGAAGTTCTAGTAAGTTAGTTTCATCGCGGATTCGAAAGTATTTCTTTATTGCATTCAGTTTCACAACAGATGCTAAAGTTCTAATAAGTCAGCTTCATCTTAGGATGCCTAAGTTCAGATTACTCCGATTTTTGTCCAGTGTGCATTCGATAAAAAACCCTCTTTGCTTTATTGTAATTGTTTTTCGGAACAATATTTTGCAATAATCCCCCTGGAAATATTAGCCAGTGAACTGCATTATACATTTCAAGCATCGCCGTATAGCTTGCCCTTGAATACAAATGACTACAGTTACTTTCCTTTGAGTGACCGCCTTGTACAGTTGCGGACACTTCCTTCCAGTCAGTAAAATCATCAGTAGTCGTCCTTTATTGCACCTAAAGTAATTTGTTATGTTGGGGCAAATGGTTTTTGCTCCTAATTGAAGTAGCACTTTCGAATTTTGCCCAAATCTATTATCTGCACATATTGAAAATTAGAAGGACAGTAAAACAGTTGATAATTGGTGCCATTGGTGGGCAGCATTCCGACTAACAAATTTTCTGTTTATACTCCAGGATGACCACATGGTCAGAGATCCCGAAATAGAGAGAGAATACAAGAAACCGCATCACATTTAGCAGTCACCGACTTGATTGTGTGAAATTGCTCGGCAAAATCCACAGCAAAGCAAGAGAAGTGATGGGGAGAAAATCTATTTTTCAGCGGGGTTTATCTGTTTATTGCAGTTCAGAACAGCATTATGACCGTGGATAGTGAATTTATTCGGCTTCTGTACTAAAACAGAATTTCTCCCTTTGCGATGACATCAAAGCATAACAAGCAAATATCTTCTAAGAATACTTTTTGAGCAGACGTTAGTCGCAATCTGTTAGCTTTGTACTGTTAGAAAATATTGCAGTTTTGTGAAGAATACACATTTCAAGAAACAGTACGTTATTCATAGCAAATGATTTTTTTTTTCTTCTTTTGCACACCAGTTTTCAAAGTTTATAACGCAGCTACAAATAGAAATATTTTCTGGAAATTTCGTTAGAGGATCAAACCCAGGAAACTGCTGTTCCGATATTGTTTACTAAAAACAATTACAATAAAGCAAACTTTTTTTTTTTTTATCAAATGCGCATTGTAGTGTTATCAGTTTTACACTAGTTTTTCTCGTTTCTAAAAGATGAATCTCCCTGATTTTCTGTTCGTAGGAGCAATACACGTTGAAGAAAGGAAATATGATCTGTTCGCTTCCAAAAACAGTTGTTGTTACTGTTTCGCCTTATTGCTTCTTATGTCAACTCACAGTAGCTCGCGCTGTCGTGTTTCAAAGACCCTAAGCTAATTAGGGTGGGTTTAGAAAAATAACAGAAAAAAGGCCTAAAAAAATACACACTTGATGTCACATTTTTGTTATTTGCGTGAAATTCAATAGAAGGTTTTGAAAATTGAAGTGGGAAAATCGAAGAAAACAGTTCTGGCTTCACCTATAGCGAATTTCAGCTGTGTCCATAGAGTAAACATTATAGAATTTATTAGTTGACCTTTGAACTGAGTCCACTGGACCCGAGGAGATAAAAATACGGTTATGGAACCACTGACTCCTAGACCGCCTGAACGCCCCTCGATTGCTTCTGAATCCACTATCGCCCCCCCCAGAAGGCTTCAGTGCCCACTGGGGGGGCGGTACCGCCCACTTTGGGAACCTATGCTCTACATCCGCAAGTGCATTAGTCTGTCAATTTGAGTTTAATGAATTTAATAATCATCAAATACTTAACTGTAATAGCAAAATTCATCATAACACTATCATTAATTCACAGTTAGGTTTCAATTGTAACTTACTTTCTATTACATACACTAACAAAGGCCAATAAGTTAAAGAAAATTTAATATCATTTTCACAAATAAAAACAATTATCCATAGCTGAAAATTATGCACTATTTAAAGAATGAATTAGAAATCCAACCTCTTCACTTTCTTTGTATAGTCTTTCCTACGTTAGAAGATGTGTCTGGAGTATAATTAAGAACTGTTATTTGTTATTGTTATTTGGTTTTTAGGAGCATTAGCAACTAAGGCCATATTGCTCTGGGGATATGCGGTGGTTATTTCCTGACATTTCCGCATCCTCCGTATTTGGTGGACATGGGCTCGAACCCCGGTCTGATCAAGAAACGTGTGCTATGCACTGCTGCTCCTGCCCACCTGGCTATGGAGGTGGCATAATTAAGAACTGAAAGCCTATTCCATGAATCTGTTTCTTATGTAACTAGGAATTTTGTTTCTTCTTCATTAATCATTCCACCAGAAGCAAATTAAGTCTTCAGAGACATGCAAGCTGGCACTGCATAAATTTTCATATGAGTTGGAGTTTTGGAATGTTTAAACCCATATTACTAAATTAAAATACTTGGCTAAGGTAAAGAAAGCCTGCACAAGAAGCACGCAAAAATTCGATGAAATTTACCGATAAAAGTACTTTGCCGTAACGGCATTTATATTGTTGCTCGCTCGGTAAACAGACAGTGGGTGTTATCGGTCTGGAGTAGAAATTGAATCCCATGGGAGATTGAAACCCTCCTGAAGTGAAGGGGGGTAACCTGACCTTTTTTCCTTTAGATTCACTAATTGAATCATGAACAGAGTCATATTGGAAGTTCTGGCGTCATAAAAAATGTTCGTAACATAGTTTCAGCGGTAAACTTTTTCAACATTTACCGTGCTTCTCGTGTGGGCTTCTCCTTGACCTTTTTTTTTTTTTTTTTTTTTGTTAATAAACAATTTATCCACTAGTCCACCAGTGATTCTAAAGAAAAAAGGTCAGGTTACCCTTTCCACTTCGGGAGGGTTTCAATCTCCCATGAGATTCAATTTCTACTCCTGACCGATAACACCTGTCTGTTTACCGAACGAGCAACAATACAAATGCCGTTACAGCAAAGTACTTTTACCGGTAAATTTCATTGAACTTTTGCATGCTTCTCATGCAGGCTTTCTTTACCTTCACCAATTACTTTTTTGGCAGGCTTTATATTTTGTGTTATCAATCAGTTTTTCTAACCACTTGGGACATCCTAGATCCACATGTGGGCTGATTCATGTGCAATTAAACCAAGTTTGGTAAGCTACCACATTCTTTAGCACAAGAACCCTGATGGCATTTTCTTACACAGTTATTTTTAAGAAAAATCAGTAAAATCAATGAATAGACCTCTCAGAAGTTGCAAAATTTTTAGAATAACATAAATCTTGGAATTGCCACACCTGTACTCACAAGCAATGCATCCCTGAAGGAAATGGTAAAAAAAAAAAAGTAAAAGACCAATACTATTCTTTTCTAATAGCTGAGAAGAAACCACCAAACTGTCTTTTCCAACATTTGAAGAAATGTAACCAATAGCCTAAGAAAATTCTATCTGTGACCACTAAGAACAGCAATAACTGATAATGGACACAAATTAAGATTTTCCCTAAGCCTCGCTCGTGTGGATATTTGGAAAAATGTGAAAATTTTATTATTTCTCAAGAATGATAAATGCCCCCCCCCCCCCTCATTTGAATCATTCTTTTTCACTGCAGAAATATAGCCATAAATTCTTTAAGGCCTTGTTCTGAAATAAAAAATAATAGTGGTAATTTTCCATAAAACTTTTGTTTTAGTTTTGCTTTCACTTGCCTCTTGACAAACAGCTGACCTCGCATTAGGGTTTTTTTTTTTAATTACCATGACCCTTGTTTCTAAAGATTATATCAGATTATACAGGTAGATCCCGACTTTACGAGTTAATTCATTCATAGCGCAAGCTCGTAAAGCGGGAATTTTTTCCCCATAGAAGTAACGTTAAAAACGGGTTACATTCTCAACAATGAAATTTGACCACAGTACAGTAATGTTAAATAAAGGTCAAAAGAACAACAGTTTATGCTTAAACAATGATTTAATATCCAAAGAAATGAAAAAAAAAAAGCCTTTAAAATCAAGTAAATTATAATAATAAAGAAATAGAAATTATTTATGTCATACAAATGTTAAAGAATGTTTATTCTTTATCATCATCATCGACTAAATGCACACGTGTTGATCATTCCTCGCTCGTTGGTTTCTTGAGAGCACAAGGAGTCATTTTCTTCTTTGGAAATTCTTCAAGAGTCTTGTGTTTTCTCTCTTTAGAAATTTAACAATAGCATGCATAACCATTTTTTTAAAAATCTGTAGCAACTTTTCTAGTGAAACCGAAATTTGAATCTTGTGACTCGAAAATCTCAATTGCTTTTTCTATATGTTGAAAAGCTTCATCAAGCCCCTTGGAAGTAA